>NC_060180.1:2468857-2646357 GCF_021184085.1 Oncorhynchus gorbuscha | reverse complement strand
GATTCAGAGGGGTTAATTGACTCCTGCACCTCTCTGATTCAGAGGGGTTAAATGACTCCTGCACCTCTCTGATTCAGAGGGTTTGGGTTAAATGACTCCTGCACCTCTCTGATTCAGAGGGGTTAAATGACTCCTGCACCTCTCTGATTCAGAGGGGTTAAATAACTCCTGCCGCGCTCTGATTCAGAGGGGTTAAATGACTCCTGCACCTCTCTGATTCAGAGGGGTTAAATGACTCCTGCACCTCTCTGATTCAGAGGGGTTGGGTTAAATGACTCCTGCACCTCTCTGATTCAGAGGGGTTGGGTTAAATAACTCCTGCACCTCTCTGATTCAGAGGGTTTGGGTTAAATGACTCCTGCACCTCTCTGATTCAGAGGGTTTGAGTTAAATGACTCCTGCACCTCTCTGATTCAGAGGGGTTAAATGACTCCTGCCCCTCTCTGATTCAGAGGGGTTAAATGACTCCTGCACCTCTCTGATTCAGAGGGGTTAATTGACTCCTGCACCTCTCTGATTCAGAGGGGTTAAATGACTCCTGCCCCTCTCTGATTCAGAGGGGTTAAATAACTCCTGCAGCTCTCTGATTCAGAGGGGTTAAATGACACCTGCAGCTCTCTGATTCAGAGGGGTTAAATGACTCCTGCACCTCTCTGATTCAGAGGGGTTAAATGACTCCTGCACCTCTCTGATTCAGAGGGTTTGGGTTAAATGACTCCTGCACCTCTCTGATTCAAAGGGGTAAAATGACTCCTGCCCCTCTCTGATTCAGAGGGGTTAAATGACTCCTGCACCTCTCTGATTAAGAGGGGTTAAATGACACCTGCAGCTCTCTGATTCAGAGGGGTTAAATGACTCCTGCTCTCTGATTCAGAGGGGTTAAATGAGCACCTCTGATTCAGAGGGGTTAAATGACTCCTGCACCTCTCTGATTCAGAGGGGTTAAATGACTCCTGCACCTCTCTGATTCAGAGGGGTTAAATGACTCCTGCACCTCTCTGATTCAGAGGGGTTAAATGACTCCTGCACCTCTCTGATTCAGAGGGGTTAAATATTCAGATTCAGAGGGTTAAATGACTCCTGCACCTCTCTGATTCAGAGGGTTTGGGTTAAATGACTCCTGCACCTTCAGATTCAGAGGGTTAAATGACTCTCTGATTCAGAGGGGTTGGGTTAAATGACTCTGATTCAGAGGGGTTTGAGTTAAATGACTCCTGCACCTCTCTGATTCAGAGGGGTTAAACCTCTCTGATTCAGAGGGGTTGATTACATTCCTGCACCTCTCTGATTCAGAGGGTTAATTGAGATTCAGAGGGGTTAAATGACTCCTGCCCTCTCTGATTCAGAGGGGTTAAATGACTCCTGCACCTCTCTGATTCAGAGGGGTTAAATGACCCTGAGACTCCTGATTCAGAGGGGTTAAATGACTCCTGCACCTCTGATTCAGAGGGGTTAAATTCCTGCAGCTCTCTGATTCAGAGGGTTTGGGCTCTTTGATTAAAAATGACTCCTGCACCTCTCTGATTCAGAGGGGTTAAATGACTCCTGCACCTCTCTGATTCAGAGGGGTTAAATAACTCCTGCCGCGCTCTGATTCAGAGGGGTTAAATGACTCCTGCAGCTCTCTGATTCAGAGGGGTTGGGTTAAATGACTCCTGCACCTCTCTGATTCAGAGGGGTTGGGTTAAATGACTCCTGCACCTCTCTGATTCAGAGGGGTTGGGTTAAATAACTCTTGCACCTCTCTGATTCAGAGGGTTTGGGTTAAATGACTCCTGCACCTCTCTGATTCAGAGGGTTTGAGTTAAATGACTCCTGCACCTCTCTGATTCAGAGGGGTTAAATGACTCCTGCCCCTCTCTGATTCAGAGGGGTTAAATGACTCCTGCACCTCTCTGATTCAGAGGGGTTAATTGACTCCTGCACCTCTCTGATTCAGAGGGGTTAAATGACTCCTGCCCCTCTCTGATTCAGAGGGGTTAAATAACTCCTGCAGCTCTCTGATTCAGAGGGGTTAAATGACACCTGCAGCTCTCTGATTCAGAGGGGTTAAATGACTCCTGCACCTCTCTGATTCAGAGGGGTTAAATGACTCCTGCACCTCTCTGATTCAGAGGGTTTGGGTTAAATGACTCCTGCACCTCTCTGATTCAAAGGGGTAAAATGACTCCTGCCCCTCTCTGATTCAGAGGGGTTGGGTTAAATGACTCCTGCACCTCTCTGATTCAGAGGGGTTAAATGACACCTGCAGCTCTCTGATTCAGAGGGGTTAAATGACTCCTGCACCTCTCTGATTCAGAGGGGTTAAATGACTCCTGCACCTCTCTTATTCAGAGGGGTTAAATGACTCCTGCACCTCTCTTATTCAGAGGGGTTAAATGACTCCTGCACCTCTCTGATTCAGAGGGGTTAAATGACTCCTGCAGCTCTCTGATTCAGAGGGGTAAAATGACTCCTGCACCTCTCTGATTCAGAGGGGTTAAATGACTCCTGCACCTCTCTGATTCAGAGGGGTTAAATGACTCCTGCACCTCTCTGATTCAGAGGGGTTAAATGACTCCTGCACCTCTCTGATTCAGAGGGGTTAAATGACTCCTGCACCTCTCTGATTCAGAGGGGTTAAATGACACCTGCAGCTCTCTGATTCAGAGGGGTTAAATGACTCCTACACCTCTCTGATTCAGAGGGGTTAAATGACTCCTGCACCTCTCTGATTCAGAGGGGTTAAATGACTCCTGCACCTCTCTGATTCAGAGGGGTTAAATGACTCCTACACCTCTCTGATTCAGAGGGGTTAAATGACTCCTGCACCTCTCTGATTCAGAGGGGTTAAATGACTCCTTTAACCCCTCTGACGTTTCAGATGAAGACATTCAGCTGGACATTACTCTGTTCTTGTAGTCTTTTTTTCACATCAGTACTTCTTGTTTTTAAAATGTGCTTTCTTCTTGTCAGTGGGTACTTTCGAGTGTTTTGACAAAGGCTATCAATGTCACTAATGGCACCCTATTCCCTATATAGTTCACTACTTTTGAAAAGGGCCCGTAGGGAATAGGGTACCATTTGGGAAGGAGAGAAAGGACTATTAAAATCCTGAAACCAAGTGTGTCTGTCGCATCAGCAACACGCATCACTTCCTCCGAGGTATTGATCATTACAGAGTCCCCACTTCAAAAAAATAAGAAATGGCACACTATTCCCTATTTCGTGCACTACGTTTGACCAGGGCCCATAGGGCTCTGTAGTGAAGTATTTAGGCTGTATGGGTGCCATTTGGGACAAACGCAGTGTCTTGGGTTTAGCCATGCTTCTCTGACAGATACTAGGGCGACCACTTTTATTGCTTCTGAAACAATGCTTTTAGCTTGTAAAATATAATGGAGTGTAAGAACACATAGCAAGGACACATTGCAGTGAGGGAGACAGTTCTAGGAGGTGGTGCCAGTACATACGCTGTTTAGTGTATTGTGTGTGTGTGTGTGTGTGTGTGTGTGTGTGTGTGTGTGTGTGTGTGTGTGTGTGTGTGTGTGTGTGTGTGTGTGTGTGTGTGTGTGTGTGTGTGTGTGTGTGTGTGTGTGTGTGTGTGTGTGTGTGTGTGTGTGTGTGTGTGTGTGTGTGTGTGTGTGTGTGTGTGTGTGTGTGTGAGTGAGTGAGCGTGTGATACATATTCCTGTTAAGCTATCTTGGCAGGTGCAGCATTAAGGC
Source organism: Oncorhynchus gorbuscha (assembly GCF_021184085.1). Taxonomy (NCBI): domain Eukaryota; kingdom Metazoa; phylum Chordata; class Actinopteri; order Salmoniformes; family Salmonidae; genus Oncorhynchus; species Oncorhynchus gorbuscha. Next base: position 2,642,652 of record NC_060180.1, on the reverse strand, counting down.
GGTAGATAATGCGTATGCCAACCCCTGCCAGTCTAAAACATCTCTGAAAGGCCATCCGGTGCGGCGTGTAATTTGCCCTTGAGACGTGGAGCCAGAGCTGGGTAGAGGACTAGAGAGGAGTGGCGGAGGAGGCTGGAGCTCACTGTAGGGTTGCTCTTTCATTTACTTAACAAATCACTCATGATCGTTCACTCTGACTCACGTCAAGAATAAGTGCAAGGGGAGTAATGAAGTTGTTGGTTATTGATATGGTCGCCTGAACCTCCACGGGATAATCGCTCAGACTAAGACAATGTTTTACATTTTAGGTGTGATGGTTAGATGTGTGATGGTTAGATGTGTGATGGTTAGATGTGTGATGGTTAAATGTGTGATGGTTAGATGTGTGATGGTTAGATGTGTGATGGTTAGATGTGTGATGGTTAGATGTGTGATGGTTAGATGTGTGATGGTTAAATGTGTGATGGTTAGATGTGTGATGGTTAGATGTGTGATGGTTAGATGTGTGATGGTTAGATGTGTGATGGTTAAATGTGTGATGGTTAGATGTGTGATGGTTAGATGTGTGATGGTTAGATGTGTGATGGTTAGATGTGTGATGGTTAGATGTGTGATAGTTAGATGTGTGATGGTTAGATGTGTGATGGTTAAATGTGTGATGGTTAGATGTGTGATGGTTAGATGTGTGATGGTTAAATGTGTGATGGTTAGATGTGTGATGGTTAGATGTGTGATGGTTAGATGTGTGATGGTTAGATGTGTGATGGTCGTTTGGACATGTGCAAATATTTTAGTTCCATTTTGATGAATGCATGTATCACTTTACGATCATTGTTCACTGTCTGTACCCTGTATAACATCACAACACTGTTCACTGTCTGTACCCTGTATAACATCACAACACTGTTCACTGTCTGTACCCTGTATAACATCACAACACTGTTCCCTGTCTGTACCCTGCATAACATCACAACACTGTTCACTGTCTGTACCCTGCATAACATCACAACACTGTTCACTGTCTGTACCCTGTATAACATCACAACACTGTTCACTGTCTGTACCCTGCATAACATCACAACACTGTTCACTGTCTGTACCCTGCATAACATCACAACACTGTTCACTGTCTGTACCCTGTATAACATCACAACACTGTTCACTGTCTGTATCCTGTATAACATCACAACACTGTCTGTACCCTGTATAACATCACAACACTGTCTGTACCCTGTATAACATCACAACACTGTTCACTGTCTGTACCCTGCATAACATTACAACACTGTTCACTGTCTGTACGCGTCTCTGTGTGTGGAGTAAAGGTGATCTAAAAAAAAATTCTCCTCTGGTTGCACATTTAACATGTTGATAGAGATTTGGTAGAACTGATTTAAGTTTCCCTGCATTAAAGTCTCCGGCCACTAGGAGCGCCGCCTCTGAGTGAGTGGTTTACTGTTTGCTTATTTCCTTATACAGCTGACTGAGTGAGGTCTTAGTGCCAGCATCTGTCTGTGTTGGTAAATAAACAGCCATGAAAAGTATAGCTGAGAACTCTCTAGGCCTGCAGTGTGGCCTGCAGTTTATCACAATCTACTCTACTTCAGGCGAGCAAAATCTAGAGACTTCCTTAGATTTCGTGCACCAGCTGTTGTTTACAAATATGCACAGACCGCCCCCCCCTCGTCTTCCCGGAGTGTGCTGTTCTATCCTGCCGGTGCAGAGTGTATCCCGCTAGCTGAATATCTATGTCGTCATTCAGCCACGATTCCGTGAAGCATAGGATATTTTAGAAATGGTGCCGGAGGAGATGGCCGCCGTTTTACGGTCTCCTAACCAATTGTGCTATTATGTGGGGTTTTTAACATCACAACACTGTTCACTGTCTGTACCCTGTATAACATCACAACACTGTTCATTGTCTGTACCCTGTATAACATCACAACACTGTTCACTGTCTGTACCCTGTATAACATCACAACACTGTTCCCTGTCTGTACCCTGTATAACATCACAACACTGTTCCCTGTCTGTACCCTGCATAACATCACAACACTGTTCAATGTCTGTACCCTGTATAACATCACAGCACTGTCTGTACCCTGTATAACATCACAACACTGTTCACTGTCTGTACCCTGCATAACATCACAACACTGTTCACTGTCTGTACCCTGCATAACATCACAACACTGTTCACTGTCTGTACCCTGCATAACATCACAACACTGTTCACTGTCTGTACCCTGCATAACATCACAACACTGTTCACTGTCTGTACCCTGTATAACATCACAACACTGTTCACTGTCTGTACCCTGCATAACATCACAACACTGTTCACTGTCTGTACCCTGCATAACATCACAACACTGTTCACTGTCTGTACCCTGTATAACATCACAACACTGTTCACTGTCTGTACCCTGCATAACATCACAACACTGTTCACTGTCTGTACCCTGCATAACATCACAACACTGTTCACTGTCTGTACCCTGTATAACATCAAAACACTGTTCACTGTCTGTACCCTGTATAACATCACAACACTGTTCACTGTCTGTACCCTGCATAACATCACAACACTGTTCACTGTCTGTACCCTGTATAACATCACAACACTGTCTGTATAACATCACAACACTGTTCACTGTCTGTACCCTGAAAAACATCACAACACTGTTCACTGTCTGTACCCTGTATAACATCACAACACTGTCTGTACCCTGTATAACATCACAACACTGTCTGTACCCTGTATAACATCACAACACTGTCTGTACCCTGTATAACATCACAACACTGTTCACTGTCTGTACCCTGTATAACATCACAACACTGTTCCCTGTCTGTACCCTGTATAACATCACAACACTGTTCACTGTCTGTACCCTGTATAACATCACAACACTGTCTGTACCCTGTATAACATCACAACACTGTCTGTACCCTGTATAACATCACAACACTGTCTGTACCCTGTATAACATCACAACACTGTCTGTACCCTGTATAACATCACAACACTGTTCACTGTCTGTACCCTGTATAACATCACAACACTGTTCCCTGTCTGTACCCTGTATAACATCACAACACTGTTCACTGTCTGTTCACCCTGTATAACATCAACATCAGTAACATCACAACACTGTTCACTGTCTGTACCCTGCATAACATCACAACACTGTTCACTGTCTGTACCCTGTATAACATCAAAACACTGTTCACTGTCTGTACCCTGTATAACATCACAACACTGTTCACTGTCTGTACCCTGCATAACATCACAACACTGTTCACTGTCTGTACCCTGTATAACATCACAACACTGTCTGTACCCTGTATAACATCACAACACTGTTCACTGTCTGTACCCTGAAAAACATCACAACACTGTTCACTGTCTGTACCCTGTATAACATCACAACACTGTCTGTACCCTGTATAACATCACAACACTGTCTGTACCCTGTATAACATCACAACACTGTCTGTACCCTGTATAACATCACAACACTGTTCACTGTCTGTACCCTGTATAACATCACAACACTGTTCCCTGTCTGTACCCTGTATAACATCACAACACTGTTCACTGTCTGTACCCTGTATAACATCACAACACTGTCTGTACCCTGTATAACATCACAACACTGTCTGTACCCTGTATAACATCACAACACTGTCTGTACCCTGTATAACATCACAACACTGTCTGTACCCTGTATAACATCACAACACTGTTCACTGTCTGTACCCTGTATAACATCACAACACTGTTCCCTGTCTGTACCCTGTATAACATCACAACACTGTTCACTGTCTGTACCCTGCATAACATCACAACACTGTTCCCAGTCTGTACCCTGTATAACATCACAACACTGTTCACTGTCTGTACCCTGCAGAATTTACTCACTGCCTATGCAGTATTCTATGCAGGGTTATTTTTATGATTCAAGCTTCACTGTTGTGAAGCAACTTGAACTTTAACCCCATAGCTAAACACTCAAGACTTCATAAAATATCCAAACTGCCTCTGGAAGAAACATCAGCACAAAAACTGTTAGTCGGGAGCATCATGAAATGGGTTTCGATGGCCGAGTATTAGCACACAAGCCTAAGATCACCATGTGCAATGCAAAGCGTTGGCTGGAGTGGTGTAAAGCTCGCCACCATTGGACTCTGGAGCAGTCGCAAAGCATTCTCTGGAGTGAGGAACCACGCTTCACTATCTGGCAGGCTGATGGACTAATCTGGGTTTGGTGGATGCCAGGAGAACTCTACCTGCCCCAATGCGTAGTGCCAACTGTAAGGTTTGGTGGAGGAGGAATAATGGCCTGGGGCTGTTTTTCATGGATCAGGTTGGCCCCTTAGTTCCAGGGAAGGGAAATCTTAACGCTACATCATACAATGACATTCTAGACGATTCTGTGCTTTCAACTTTGTGGCAACAGTTTGGGGAAGGCCCTTTCCTGTTTCAGCATGACAATGCCCTCATGCACAAAGCCAGGTCCATACAGAAATGGTTTGTCGAAATCGGTCTGGAAGAGCTCGACTGGCCTGCACAGAACTCTGACCTCAAATCCATCGAACACCATTGGGATTAATTGGGGCGGCAGGGTAGCCTAGTGGTTAGAGTGTTGGACTAGTAACCGGAAGGTTGCAAGTTCAAACCCCCGAGCTGACAAGGTACAAATCTGTCGTTCTGCCCCTGAACAGGCAGTTGGAATAGTGTTCCTAGGGCGTCATTGAAAATAAGAGTTTGTTCTTAACTGAGTTGCCTAGTAAAATAAAACTAAAATTGGAATGCCGACTGCGAGCCAGCCCTAATCAGCCCAACATCAGTGCCTGACCTCAATAGTGCGCTTGTGGCTGAATGGAAGCAAGTCCTCGCAGCAATGTTCCAACATCTAGTGGAAAGCCTTCCCAGAAGAGGAGAAACTGTTATAGCAGCAATGTTCCAACATCTAGTGGAAAGCCTTCCCAGAAGAGGAGAGACTGTTATAGCAGCAATGTTCCAACATCTAGTGGAAAGCCTTCCCAGAAGAGGAGAGACTGTTATAGCAGCAATGTTCCAACATCTAGTGGAAAGCCTTCCCAGAAGAGGAGAGACTGTTATAGCAGCAATGTTCCAACATCTAGTGGAAAGCCTTCCCAGAAGAGGAGAGACTGTTATAGCAGCAATGTTCCAACATCTAGTGGAAAGCCTTCCCAGAAGAGGAGAGACTGTTATAGCAGCAATGTTCCAACATCTAGTGGAAAGCCTTCCCAGAAGTGGGAAGAGTGTTATAGCAGCAATGTTCCAACATCTAGTGGAAAGCCTTCCCAGAAGAGGAGAGACTGTTATAACAGCAATGTTCCAACATCTAGTGGAAAGCCTTCCCAGAAGAGGAGAGACTGTTATAGCAGCAATGTTCCAACATCTAGTGGAAAGCCTTCCCAGAAGAGGAAAGACTGTTATAGCAGCAATGTTCCAACATCTAGTGGAAAGCCTTCCCAGAAGAGGAGAGACTGTTATAGCAGCAATGTTCCAACATCTAGTGGAAAGCCTTCCCAGAAGAGGAGAGACTGTTATAGCAGCAATGTTCCAACATCTAGTGGAAAGCCTTCCCAGAAGAGGAGAGACTGTTATAGCAGCAATGTTCCAACATCTAGTGGAAAGCCTTCCCAGAAGTGGGAAGAGTGTTATAGCAGCAAAAGGGGGGACCAACTCCATATTAATGCCCAAGATTTTGGAATGAGATGTTTGATGAGCAGGTGTCCATATACTTTTGGTCGTGGATTGCAGATGGAAATAGATTCCCCCCCCCCCCTGAAAACCAAATCTATTCTTGACAATCTATTCTTAATGTTCCCTCGTTTAGAAAAAGAGAGACAGACGATCACTATGATGACTCAGACAGGAAACAGCCTGATGAATATCTAATATGTACTCAATATCGCCTCTTAACTGATTCTAACTGAACTATCAAGCAAGATGTATGATATATTTCAATCTATATTGATAAACTGAACAATTCTGTCACAAATTGTTGAAAAACAAATCTTAAAAAAACATCAACAACTTACTCCATAAATGTACTGTATGTCACGCCTTGGTCATTGTAATTTGTGTTTTCGTTATATATTTGGTCAGGCCAGGGTGTGACATGGGTTTATATGTTGTGTTTCATTTTGGGGTTTGTAGTATTTGGGATCGCGGCTGATTAGGGGTGTTGTATAGGCTTGGCTGCCTGAGGCGGTTCTCAATCAGAGTCAGGTGATTTTCGTTGTCTCTGATTGGGAACCGTATTTAGGTAGCCTGGTTTTCGCTTTGTATTTGGTGGGTGATTGTTCCTGTCTCTGTGTAGTTTCACCAGATAGGCCGTAATAGGTTTCACGTTCCGTTTGTTGTTTTTGTATATGTATGATAGTTATTTCATGTATCGCGATCTCTTTATTAAAGACATGAGTAACCACTACGCTGCATTTCGGTCCGACTCTCTTTCTACAAACGAAGAACGCCGTTATACTGTACAGATGTAGGGTCTTAATTTAAGACCGTTTGCTACAGCAGGAAAATAATCCTGCAGCAACAGGACATGTGAATTATTATTATTATTATGTGGATTATACGGTTTTGTAGGGGTTGATAAATTATTCGTAAGGGGAAATCTAATTTTAAAGTGGAAATTACAAACTACAGAAGCCTTTTTAAACCTCAAACACAATACAAGTTTTAAATGTCCTGAATTGCAGGTTCTCATGCAACAGGGTGATCAAATTAAGATCCTACATTTGTAATCCGTCGTGTTTGAAAGGTAACATGTGTCCATGGGGAATGACCTTTTTCACAAATACATGTGACATTCTGTCCATTCCCAGTCTCAGTGCAGGTCACTGTGCGTTCTTGGCATGTTCCTAGTGAGCAGAGGTCCATATCCACAGAACACTCTTCCCCTTGAAACCCTGCAACACCCAAACACACATAGAAATCAGACAGTTTCTTCCCTCAAACAGACAATACAAGACACCTGAGGACAAAATGAAATAAAAATACAGCACTATGAACTCAATAACGAACATGACATGGAACACACTGTGCACCACATGCTCTACTTGGAGACAATTTCCTTCAAAATGTCCTTGTTAAGCTTATGACTAGCCATTAAGTAAAGAAGAATGTACTACTCTGACAATTTCCTTTCCATGAGGAAGCCAAGCCACTGTAACGTTAGGAATTCACAAAATTATTTTTAAAACACATTTATGTCTGTTTTATGTTTTATTAGTTAAAGACATCCTTTCTGTAGTAGATTGACGTGAGTGATTCCTCTACCTGCTGCCCAGTATAGTAATAGAGTGAGTGAGGCATCGACATAAAGACCCATCTCTCCCTAATGATCTATATCACATTTGTCTACCGAAGCAGAAGCCGCGCCTACATGTCATTGACAGCTGGGGCCACGTCGATAACTTTTTGTTCTGAATAAAACCCCTGCCGCCGTGTAACTGATACCTGGTCAATAATGCCAGTAAATAAGGCTGGCTAATATATCACAGCTCATAATGGAACAGAGTATGACCTTAACGAATGCCTGAATGGACCTCATTTACAATGTCAGCATCCCAAATGGCACCATATTCCCTATGTAGTGCACTACATTTGACCAGAGACCTATGGGCAATGAGTAGTGAGAAGTGCGCTTTGTAGGGAATAGGGAGCCATTTGAAACGCCTGAAAAAATCTCTCTCTGCTCCCAAATGGGTGCTCTGCGAGATAAAGATGTTGTCTAATTGGAAAACGTATCACAAATAGAAAGAGCCTACTGTAGTAAGAAGAAGATACAGACTGTGGCCTAATGTGTTTTCTGGACATTAAATAATCAATAGTAGCAGCTATCAAGTCAACAACATCTCACAATGTCACCTCACCGCTGCAAATGTTTGGCTTGGATTGGATTGAGTCTATTAGTAACACTTTGCGGAGGAGATAATGGAATCATTGTTAACATTGTACAACCTATAGGTAAATGATACACTTAGTGTTGTTTAACATGTGTAGTAGTGATTAACCTACGTTTACATGACGGCACACTGACAGCAGAAGACTGATCACAACTAACTATCAAGGATTCATTACTTTCTCCAATCTGCCTCCAATTGCAGTGTTTGATTTACTATTTTGAAGCACTGAGTCTGAATAAACTGAATAAAAATAAAAATACAAATGTGTTGTTGACCGAAAATAGATGGGGAGTCGAAATATTAACACTAGAATCAGCAGGACTTGAGACTTGAGATACAAGCAGCAGCCATATTGATTTACTATAAACCATTTTCATGGATAACCTAATAGAACTGAGACATTATATTCAAGGACAAATGGATGTCACATCAGTTCAACTACCCTGAGTTGCTAACGGACAGCTACTGACTCCAACAAAGTATTTCACAAGTGTTTAATAACCAATTGTGCGTACAATTCACCTGGAGGTTAATGTTGCATGAAGGAATGTCACTCGTAGTGTGAGTCTCAAATTGCACCCTATTTCCCTACACAGTGTGCTACTTTTGAACAGAGCCCTACGCGTTCCTTTAGTGGCCCTGATAAAAGTAGTGACTTTACAAAGGGAATAGGTTGGCATTTAGGACACAGACTTACAGTGCCCGCTGAAATCTCCAAATTCAACTACTTACTCCCTGTTCAGCTACCATTAGACTACTGTAGAGAATACAGCCACCATTAGACTACTGTAGAGAATACAGACACCATTAGACTACTGTAGAGAATACAGCCACCTACCCTGAGGTGACTACTGTAGAGAATACAGCCACCTACCCTGAGGTGAGTACTGTAGAGAATACAGCCACCATTAGACTACTGTAGAGAATACAGACACCATTAGACTACTGTAGAGAATACAGACACCATTAGACTACTGTAGAGAATACAGACACCATTAGACTACTGTAGAGAATACAGACACCATTAGACTACTGTAGAGAATACAGACACCATTAGACTACTGTAGAGAATACAGACACCATTAGACTACTGTAGAGAATACAGACACCATTAGACTACTGTAGAGAATACAGACACCATTAGACTACTGTAGAGAATACAGACACCATTAGACTACTGTAGAGCAATACAGCCACTAGACTACTGTAGAGAATACAGACACCATTAGACTACTGTAGAGAATACAGACACCATTAGACTACTGTAGAGAATACAGACACCATTAGACTACTGTAGAGAATACAGACACCATTAGACTACTGTAGAGAATACAGACACCATTAGACTACTGTAGAGAATACAGACACCATTAGACTACTGTAGAGAATACAGACACCATTAGACTACTGTAGAGAATACAGACACCATTAGACTACTGTAGAGAATACAGACACCATTAGACTACTGTAGAGAATACAGACACCATTAGACTACTGTAGAGAATACAGACACCATTAGACTACTGTAGAGAATACAGACACCATTAGACTACTGTAGAGAATACAGACACCATTAGACTACTGTAGAGAATACAGACACCATTAGACTACTGTAGAGAATACAGACACCATTAGACTACTGTAGAGAATACAGACACCATTAGACTACTGTAGAGAATACAGACACCATTAGACTACTGTAGAGAATACAGCCACCATTAGACTACATAAGACTTTAGATAAAACATCAAGTAACACCAAGAGCTACTAAAGAGATAATGCTTCATCGTAAACATAGTTTTATAACCCATTCAATCTTTCAACCAATCATTCATATGTATTTTTAAAGCCCTTTTCACATCTGCAGATGTCACAAAGTGCTTATACAGAAACCCAGCCTAAAACCCCATAGAGCAAGCAATGTAGACATAGAAGCATGGTGGCTAGGAAGAACTCCATAGAAAGGCAGCAACCTAGGAAGAAACCTTGAGAGGAACCACTAGTGCTGAGTGATTAACTGTCTGTAATTTTTTGTTTTTTTTAAAACAACTAGTTAAAATTCAATTTTGTTTGTGTTTGTATAATAATAATAATAATAATAATTTGTTTCTGTGAGCTCGATGTGCAGTTTCTGAAGAGATGAATCAGAGCTAGAAACGGAGACTGAGATAAGAGAGAACCCGCGATCGAGAGGAACAGAAAGCGCTTGATTCACGAGCCTGAAAATACATGATCTAAGTGATTGATAGTTGGTATTCCGCATTCATAAAAATATGCCATATTTACTTTGAAGAACTCCTAAAATAGAGATTTTGTCAGAAAGCATAGACAGCAGCTCCATGGAGATCTGATGATGACTTGGAACGAATGAAATAATAATGAAGTCTTCAAATAAAAGGATGGTTAATAAGTGATCAGCAGTAATGGGAAGTCACTACCATCATGGGACTTTTATTGATTATTTCATTCTGTGTTGATACAGCATTCAACCCACAATGAATAGTGCATTTACAATGAATGTCCATTTTTTAAAACCAAAATCCGTGATACTTAAAAAAAAATGTATTTTTAAATGAAACGGCCTCAAAAAGCAATAATCTCCCAGCACTAGGAACCAGGCTCAGAGGGGTGGCCAGATCTCTTCTGGCTGTGCCGGTGGAGATGCTAAAAGAGTACATAGCCATTAAGGCCGGATTGTTCTTCCAGATGTTCAAACGTTTATGGATGACCAGCAGGGTCAGATAATAATCACAGCTGTTATAGAGGATGCACCAGTCTGTTGGCTTTTCATTGCCGACCATTCAGAGGTTGAGACAGAGGTCGGGGGGATAAAGGACTGAAGGAGAAAGTGCCACTGTGAATAACGTGACATTTCCTCTGAATTGTATTAAACCATATGTACAGAAAACTGCAATACATTTCTTTATCTGTCAATTAATTCCGTAAGGCACCAACTCCAGTTTGACATGAAAATAAAATGTAATTCATTCACTCATTTATTGTGTAAACAAAATTAATATATTATTGCATCTCATTTGAGTATCAAAGTAGGCCTTTTAGCTCCCCTCTACAATAATCTCCTGAACCTGAACTCTCTTAACACCCCTCTACAATAATCTCGTGAACCTGAACTCTTAGCACTCCTCTACAATAATCTCCTGAACCTGAACACTCTTAGCAGCCCTCTACAATAATCTCCTGAACCTGAACTCTTAGCACTCCTCTACAATAATCTCCTGAACCTGAACACTCTTAGCAGCCCTCTACAATAATCTCCTGAACCTGAACTCTCTTAACACCCCTCTACAATAATCTCCTGGATCTGAACTCTCTTAGCACCCCGCTACAATAATCTCCTGAACCTGAACTCTCTTAGCACCCCTCTACAATAATCTCCTGAACCTGAACTCTCTTAGCACCCCTCTACAATAATCCTTAGCCCCCTCCTGAACTCTCTTAGCACCCCTCTACAATAATCTCCTGAACCTGAACTCTCTTAGCACCCCTCTACAATAATCTCCTGAACCTGAACTCTCTTAGCACCCCTCTACAATAATCTCCTGAACCTGAACTCTCTTAGCACCCCTCTACAATAATCTCCTGAACCTGAACTCTTAGCACCCCTCTACAATAATCTCCTGGACCTGAACTCTCTTAACACCTCTACAATAATCTCCTGAACCTGAACTCTCTTAGCACCCCTCTACAATAATCTCCTGAACCTGAACTCTTAGCAACAATAATCTCCTGAACCTGAACTCTCTTAACACCTCTACAATAATCTCCTGAACCTGAACTCTCTTAGCAGGCCTCTACAATAATCTCCTGAACCTGAACTCTTTAGCACCCCTCTACAATAATCTCCTGAACCTGAACTCTCTTAGCAGCCCTGGTAATCAATCAACATGTGTATTGAAACTGAGGAATCCTAAAGAGGCTATCAGAGAAACTCAGAAAGTTTGTTCTTTATACAAATGGAGGAGGAACAATGATAGGCAGAATTTATGCAGATATCCTGTCAGGATGAATAGGTAGAGAGAAATGACTCTAAGCAACATCAACCAGCAAACCACCCGAGACCAGCAGAAAGCATGTTTAAGCTTTTCTGCTGTATGTGCTTTGTCGAATCTCATTTGACAAATAATGAAGTGCAAGTTTCCGTACACATTCACCACACTGTCACAGTACAGCAGTAGAAGCTTGTACCAGCAGGCCTGGGTTCAAATACTATTTGAAATCATCAGAAATACTTAAAACTGTGATTGACCAAGCTTGCCTGTTGTAATGGAATCTAAAGAAAAGTACAGAAAGTGCCAAGCCCATCCACCTGGCACTACCCCAGGTAGACTACACTACAAACACTCAACGTATATGAAAAGCTTCCAACAGTACTTGAACCCATGTCTATGTATCAGTTCCCTGGATTAGGGTGGCACTATAGCACTATATTTCAAAGGTAGTGTACTATATAGGGAATAGGGTTCCATTTGGGACTCTTACAATGCCTCAGATAACCACCTCAGATCACTATAACATGAGAAATGACAACAACAATATTGCATGACGCTGATATATTAATGAAATATAAAAAGAGATAAATTGAAATGAATCTCCATGATTAAAATCACCCTGTAAAGAAACAGACTATTTGCAAAAATCAAGACAAAATATCACAGCATTACCAGTATGAGTTTAATGATCAATATGCCTGGAACACATTATCTGATCTCAAATGGCACCCTATTCATTGTGTAGTCCACTACTTGGTCAAAAGTAATGCAGTATATACTGTGGGGAGTAGAGTGCCATTTGGGACGAACCACCGTTGTGGGTAAATTCATTCTAAACCTCTGTAGTGGCAATGTGTTCACAAATGAATTCTTAACCTCTGTGGTGGCAATATCATTCACAAAACACTATATTGTGCTTACAGAATTCAAATAAATAACTAACTCAATACATTAAATAAATCTATGATTGTTACAAATTAGACTCCAGTACAGTGATGATCAAGCCACTCAGACATCAGAAATCGTATGCCAGAAACAGTAAATCTAAATGTATTCTTTTATTTGGAAAGGAAAACAATGTGCTTGAAGAGGTGTGTATATGTAAATGTCAACAAGTGTCCCTACAAGACAAGGCCTGCATCCCTACAAGACAAGGCCTGCATCCCTACAAGACAAGGCCTGCATCCCTACAAGACAAGGCCTGCATCCCTACAAGACAAGGCCTGCATCCCTACAAGACAAGGCCTGCATCCCTACAAGACAAGGCCTGCGTCTCTACATGACAAGGCCTGCGTCCCTGCACGACAAGGCCTGCGTCCCTGCACGACAAGGCCTGCGTCCCTGCACGACAAGGCCTGCGTCCCTTCACGACAAGGCCTGCGTCCCTGCACGACAAGGCCTGCGTCCCTGCACGACAAGGCCTGCGTCCCTTCACGACAAGGCCTGCGTCCCTGCACGACAAGGCCTGTGTCCCAAATGACACCCTATTCCCTGTTTATTTCCTATTGGCCCTAGTCAAAAGTATTGCACTAGATAGGGAACAGGGCACACACAGCTTGTGGTGGTCCATTATTATAACTGTAGAATAAGAGTCATCGCCAGCTGACCAGCAATATTCAAAAGACAACATAGATGCAGTGGAAGATGGTAAAAAATCAATTTAAATTGCAAATGGGGCCCTCATGCCGTACATCAAAATAACATTACATTAGTGAACCTCAGGTCTGTTTGGCGTTCTTACTCTGTTGACCATTAAAAACACCCAGACATTATGGCTGCTCTCATCTGTTGGTTGAATTTCATATGATTGTTTTCTACTGAGGCTTGTAAAATGTAAACACCTTTCTGAAAATGACTACATTATTGCAGCCTGAGGTATGTACATTATAAAGAACTTGTTACCGTGCATCTGTGACGCACAGGTGTGTCTTCTTAAGCATGTGTGTATTTAATTGGTCTGTAAAGCATGGATGAAGGCGTAGAAGCTGAAACGGTTTGTAAAGCATGGATGAAGGCGTAGAAGCTGAAAAGGTTTGTAAAGCATGGATGAAGGCGTAGAAGCTGAAATGGTTTGTAAAGCATGAATGAAGGTGTAGATGCTGAAATGGTTTGTAAAGCATGGATGAAGGTGTAGAAGCTGAAAAGGTTTGTAAAGCATGGAGGAAGGTGTAGAAGCTGAAATGGTCTGTAAAGCATGGATGAAGGTGTAGAAGCTGAAATGGTTTGTAAAGCATGGATGAAGGTGTAGACGCTGAAATGGTTTGTAAAGCATGGATGAAGGTGTAGAAGCTGGAATGGTTTGTAAAGCATGGATGAAGGTGTAGAAGCTGAAACGTTTTTTATGGATGAAGGCGTAGAAGCTGAAATGGTTTGTAAAGCATGGATGAAGGTGTAGAAGCTGAAAAGGTTTGTAAAGCATGAATGAAGGTGTAGAAGCTGAAATGGTTCGTAAAGCATGAATGAAGGTGTAGAAGCTGAAATGGTTTGTAAAGCATGGATGAAGGTGTAGAAGCTGAAATGGTTTGTAAACCATGGATGAAGGTGTAGAAGCTGAAATGGTTTGTAAAGCATGGATGAAGGTGTAGAAGCTGAAATGGTTTGTAAAGCATGGATGAAGGTGTAGAAGCTGAAATGGTTTGTAAAGCATGGATGAAGGTGTAGAAGCTGAAATGGTTTGTAAAGCATGGATGAAGGTGTAGAAGCTGAAATGGTTTGTTAAGCATGGATGAAGGTGTAGAAGCTGAAATGGTTTGTAAAGCATGGATGAAGGTGTAGAAGCTGAAATGGTTTGTAAAGCATGGATGAAGGTGTAGAAGCTGAAATGGTTTGTAAAGCATGGATGAAGGTATAGAAATTGAAATGTGGGCTTGTTTTGTTGAGTACTTTCACCTTCTGTATTCTTTCAAGCATGAATTCAATACAGCATATTCTCAGCCCCCTTGGTTTAAACATTTGTATGGTTTGTGGGTGAGTACATTTTGAACTCTGTAGAGATATATATATATATTTTTTAATCTCCAGCACCAGCCACCATTCATTCTAGTCCCTCAAACTCCCTCAATTTAAATGATAAAGAAACGCCTTGAACACTTTAGGAAAAGCATAACGTTGATTTGTCCTTGTTCCCTGAAATCCCACAGAAATATAAGCATATCCATGTTTGTTTGTTTTACATTTGGAGATGCTGAAGGAGATAGACATCATGGTTGTGAAAATTGTGTTAACCTTACAGACACCCTTTTTCTGTTACATTTGTTCCATCTATGAAGTAAACATCGCAAGTCACTTATTTAATTCAATTCCCGGAAAACGCAAACCAGATTAAAACACACCTTAGTCTCTGAATCTGCCGTAGAAATCTGAGCAATAATGGATGTTTTACTGTTTTACTGGGGGTCTGCTTTCCCTCCACTTCAACTTCCTCTAAATGACAGAGAAGTTTGTTTCATACATTTTCAACCGAAAATTTACGATGATGTATTTCACTTCCGTGTTTTATTGTCACGCAATAACATTAGGAGATTAGTGATATATTGTTTTCGGGGGCTGTGGGTACTGCACATTGGGCTAAATTGAATGATCTTGTTTACAGGTGCAATGCATGTAGGAAGTGTATACTAACAACATTGTCTGTTGGTGTTTATATCATATTAGGGTCAATAATGTACATCTGGGAAATGTATTGGGTCATTGTTAAACATTTCTTGTAACCTTCATTTAAACAGAAAGTGACCATTCTATTGTATATTCACTCCATTGTAAGGATGCAAGGATACCAATAATATCAGAGCGAAACTTTAAACGCGGCATGATTTCTATACCACTAAACATACCAACTATTTCCAACATTCATGTCATCATAAAGATCCTATAATTCAATTCAATTATAGAATAGATGATATTCAATTATAGGATCTGTATGCATTTATTGGCCAAATGTTTCATTGTAACATATACAGTGCATTCGAAAAGTACTCAGGCCACTTGACCTTTTCCACATTTTGTTACGTTTCAGCCTTATTCTAAAATTGATAAAATTGTATTTTTTTCCCACCTGATCAATCTACACACAATATCCCATAATGACTAAGCAAAAACAGGTTTTTGCAAATGTATAAAAAATTAAAACTGAAATATACATTAGTATACAGACCCTTCACTCAGTACATTGTTGAAGTACCTTTGGCAGCGATTACAGCCTCGATTCTTCTTGGGGATGATGGGGCCACTCAAGAACATTCAGGGACTTATCCCGAAGCCACTGCATTGTCTTGGCTGTGTGCTTAGGGTCGTTGTCCTGTTGGAAGTTGAACCTTCTGAGGTCCTGAGCACTCTGCAGCAGGTTTTTAAGGATCTCTCTGTACTTTGCTCCATTTATCTTTCCCTCGATGCTGACTAGTCTCCCAGTCCCTGCCGCTGAAAAACATACCCACAGCATGACGCTGCCACCACCATGCTTTACCATAGGAATGGTGCCAGGTTTCCTCCTGACATGACGCTTGGCATTCAGGCCAAAGAGTTCAATCTTGGTTTTATCTCATAGCCTGAGAGTCTTTTAGGTGCATTTTGGCAAACTCTAAGCAGGCTGTCGTGCCTTTTACTGAGGAGTGGCTTCTGTCTGTCCATTCTACCATAAAGGCCTGATTAGTAGAGTGCTGCAGAAATGGTTGACCTTCTGGAAGGTTCTTCCATCTCCCCAGAGGAACTCTGGAGCTCTGTCAGAGTGAGCATTGGGTTCTTAGTCACATCCCTGACCAAGGCCCTTTTCCCCTGTTTTCTCAGTTTGGCCAAGTGGCCAGCTCTAGCAAGAGTCTTGGTGGTTCCAAACGTATTCCATTTAAGAATGATGGCAGCCAATGTGTCTTTAGGGACCTTCAATGCTGCAGAAATGTTTTGGTACCCTTCCACAGATCTGTGCCTCAACATGATCCTGTCTCAGAGCTCTACAGACAATTCCTTCCACCTCATGGCTTGGGTTATGCTCTGACATGCACTGTCGACTGTGGGACCTTATATAGGCAGGTGTGTGCCCTTTTTTTAACCTTTATTTAACCTGGCAAGTCAGTTAAGAACTAATTCTTATTTTCAATGACGGCCTAGGAACAGTGGGTTAACTGCTTGTTCAGGGGCTGAATGACAGATTTGTACCTTGTCAGCTCGGGGACTTGAACTTCATGTCCAACCAATTGAATTTACCACAGGTGGACTCCAATCAAGTTGTAGAAAGCTGTAGCATAATTTCGAGTCTCATAGCAAAGGGTCTGAATACTTACATAAATAAGGTATTTCTGTTTTTATTTTTTGAAACCATTTTAGAATAAGGCTGTAATGTAACAAAATGTGGAAAAAGGGAAGGGGTCTGAATAGTTTCTGATTGCACTGTAGCTACAGTGTCTTCAGAAAGTAGTCACACCCCTTGACGTTTTCCACATTTTGTTACATTACAGCCTGAAATCAAAAGGGACTAAATGTAGACTTTTGTAATTGGCCAACAAACAATACCCCAGAAGTGGAATTATGGTTTTTGACATTTTTGATATTGTATTATGATCCCCATTTGCTGTTGCGAAAGCAGCAGCTACTCTTCCTGTCGTCCACACAAAACATGACATCATACAGAACATTAATAGACAGGAGCTCAAGGATAGAACTACATTACAAAAATGCTCACGTAGCCTTCATATCAATACATACACAAACTATAAAGGTCAATAAGTGAGAGGCATTGTGCGATGAGGTGTTGCTTTATTTGTTTTTTGAAAGAAAGACTCTCAGCTTAAATCACTGCCAGGTGATCCTAACATGTGATCCTAACATGTATTGACTCAGGGGTGTGAAGACTAAATTAGATATTTCCTTATTTCATTTGGTGAAAAAAAAGGCGAAAAAAAGAAACGTTTTTTTAAGTGTGCTAACATATTTAAAACATGTTTTCACTTTACCATTATGGGATATTGTGTGTAGATGGATGAGAAAAAATGCAGACTGTAACAACAACATGTGAAATGGGGGCGGCAGGGTAGCCTAGTGGTTAGAGCGTTGGACAAGTAACCAAAAGGTTGCAAGTTCAAACCCCCGAGCTGACAAGGTCCAAAAGGACAGTGATTTCTATGCTGCTATGCTAGTCAGTAGAGTACTCACCAAAAGGACAGTGATTTCTATGCTGCTATGCTAGTCAGTAGAGTACTCACCAAAAGGACAGTGATTTCTATGCTGCTATGCTAGTCAGTAGAGTACTCACCAAAAGGACAGTGATTTCTATGCTGCTATGCTAGTCAGTAGAGTACTCACCAAAAGGACAGTGATTTCTATGCTGCTATGCTAGTCAGTAGAGTACTCACCAAAAGGACAGTGATTTCTATGCTGCTATGCTAGTCAGTAGAGTACTCACCAAAAGGACAGTGATTTCTATGCTGCTATGCTAGTCAGTAGAGTACTCACCAAAAGGACAGTGATTTCTATGCTGCTATGCTAGTCAGTAGAGTACTCACCAAAAGGACAGTGATTTCTATGCTGCTATGCTAGTCAGTAGAGTACTCACCAAAAGGACAGTGATTTCTATGCTGCTATGCTAGTCAGTAGAGTACTACCAAAAGGACAGTGATTTCTATGCTGCTATGCTAGTCAGTAGAGTACTCACCAAAAGGACAGTGATTTCTATGCTGCTATGCTAGTCAGTAGAGTACTCACCAAAAGGACAGTGATTTCTATGCTGCTATGCTAGTCAGTAGAGTACTCACCAAAAGGACAGTGATTTCTATGCTGCTATGCTAGTCAGTAGAGTACTCACCAAAAGGACAGTGATTTCTATGCTGCTATGCTGGTCAGTAGAGTACTCACCAAAAGGACAGTGATTTCTATGCTGCTATGCTAGTCAGTAGAGTACTCAACAAAAGGACAGTGATTTCTATGCTGCTATGCTAGTCAGTAGAGTACTCACCAAAAGGACAGTGGCAGATGTATCCATTCAGCAGATCCATACAGGAACCTCCATTCAAACAAGGCCTTGACCAGCAGTCATTAACATTCTCTGAGCACCATCTCCCTGGAAACACAACAGATGACATTCTGTACATATACCTTGTGGTATACATTCTGTGGATGCTCTGTGCTCATTTCAGTTGGCTTGGTGTACCTTCTATTGTCTGTTCACTCTACAGTGTACTGTACTTGATATGATCATGTTCTGGGCAAATGGTTATATCAGCACCAGTATAATGTGAAGTCTGTACGACAAAGTGACTTTCTTTATTAGAAAAATACTTCCCAAGTAAAGTAAGGAACATCAGTAATACTTATTGACACCTTCACAATCACATGTTGTAACATACGATCACATTATGTAACGCATGTACAACAGCAGAATAAGTACTAAACTCAGCAACAACAACAAAAACGTCTCACTGTCAACTGCATTTACTTTCAGCAAACTTAACATGTGTAAATATTTGTATGAACATAACAAGATTCAACAACTGAGACATAAACTGAACAAGTTCCACAGACATGTGACTAACAGAAATGGAATAATGTGTCCCTGAACAAAGGGGGGGGGTCAAAATCAAAAGTAAAAGCTGCATTAAGTACTGCAGTGCATCTCCTCCTCAAAGACTGCACCAGATTGGCCCTTCTTGCTGTGAGATGGTACCCCATTCTTCCACCAAGGCATGTGCAAGTTCCCAGACATTTCTGGGGGGAAGGGCCCTAGTCCTCACCCTTTGATCCAGCAGGTCCCAGGGACCTGGGATTGAAAACCTGGGATTGAGATCCAGGATCTTCGCTGGCCATGGCAGAACACGGACATTCCTGTCTTGCAGGAAATCACGCACAGAATGAGCAGTATGGCTGGTGGCATTGTCATGCTGGAGGGTCATGTCAGGATGAGCCTGCAGGAAGGGTACCATGCGGGAGGAGGATGTCTTCCCTGTAACGCACAGTGTTGAGAATGCCTGCAATGACAACATGCTCAGTTCGATGATGCTATGGGACCAAATCGATCCCGCTCCAGAGTACAGGCCTCGGTGTAACGCTCATTCCTTCGACAATAAACGTGAACCCGACCATCACCCCTGGTGAGACACAACCATGACTCCTCGGTGAAGAGCACTTTTTGCCAGTCCTGTCTGGTCCAGCGACGGTGGGTTTGTGCCCATAGGCCGGTGATGTATGATGAGGACCTGTCTTACAACAGGCCTACAAGCCCTCAGTCCAGCCTCTCTCAGCCTATTGCGGACAGTCTGAGCACTGGTGTAACTCGGGCAGTTGTTGCCATCTTGTATCTGTCCCGCAGGTTTGATGTTCGGATGTACCGATCCTGTGCAGGTGTTGTTACACGTGGTCTGCCACTGCGAGGACGATCAGCTGTCCGTCCTGTCTCCCTGTAGCGCTGTCTTAGGCGTCTCACAGTACGTACATTGCAATTTATTGCTCTGGCCACATCTGCAGTCCTCATGCCTCCTTGCAGCATGCCTAAGGCACATTCACGCAGAGGAGCAGGGACCCTGGGCATCTTTCTTTTGGTGTTTTTTCCAGAGTCAGTAGAAAGGCCTCTTCAGTGTCCTAAGTTTTCATAACCGTGACCTTAATTTCCCACCGTCTGTGAGATGTTAGTGTCTTAACGACCATTCCACAGGTGCATGTTCATTAATTGTTTAGGCTTCATTGAACATAGCATAGGAAACAGTGTTTAAACCCTTTACAATGAAGATCTGTGAAGTTATTTGGATTTTTACAAATTTGAAAGACAGGGTCCTGAAAAAGGGACGTTTCTTTTTTTGCTGAGTTTATATTACTTACACTACACTACACACACACACACACACACACACACACACACACACACACACACACACACACACACACACACACACACACACACACACACACACACACACACACACACACACACACACACACACACACACACACACACACACACACACACACACACACAAACTTGATAGAATTGTGGCCCCAATTTAGCTTGTCTTCAGGGACCTTTATGGCATTGTGTACACTCCCATGGGGGTACTAGGGAACACAGAGCTCTGCCAAGTGCTGTATTGTAAATCAATGGTTGTACGGCACGAACAACTAATGTCCCTCAGCCAGCAGACTGCTCAGGCTGACCATTCATTATAAACAGAAAACAGAGCATTCTGCTCCATTTCAAGGGTGCCAATATATACTGAACAAAAATATAAATGCAACATGCAACAATTTCAAAGATTTTACTGAGTCACAGTTCATATAAGGAATTAATTTGGTCCTAATGTATGGATTTCACATGACTGCGCAGGGGTGCAGCCATGGGTTGGCCTGGGAGGGTATAGGCCCACCCACCGGGGAGTCATGTTAAGAAGCCGGATGGTTAAGAAGCCGGATGTGGAGGCCCTGTGGTGGCATGGTTACAAGTGGTCTGCGGTTGTGAGGCTGGTTTTACGTACTGCCAAATTCTCTAAAACAATGTTGGAGGTGGCTTATGATAGAGAAATTAACATTAAATTATCTGGCAGCAAATCTGGTAGACATTCCTGCAGTCAGCATGCCAATTGCACTCTCCCTCAAAACTTGAGACATCTGTGGCATTGTGTTGTGCTAAAAAACTGCCTATTTAGAGTTACCTTTAATTGTCCCCAGCACAAGGTGCACCTGTGTAATGATAATGCTGTTTAATCAGCTTCTTTATATGCCACACCTGTCAGGTGGATTATCTTGGCAAAGGAGAAATGCTCACTAACAGGAATGTAAACAAATTTGTGAACCACATTTTAGAGAAATTCCTTTTTTTGGGGTATCGACAATTTCTGGGATCTTGTATATTTTTTGTTCAGTGAAATCATCTGTACAAATAGGATATTTTCAAGGGGATGCTTCTATGCCACGTTCTCTTTTTGGTTATCAGGTTGTGATTTTCAAGGTAAGGGAACACAATGTGTTCATTTGTCATTTGGTTGAGGTATTCATTTGACGATTTCAAAGCTACCATGATAAAGGATGACAGATATTAACAACAGTGAACTAAGAAAACCCCTGCCGCACACTCTTCATTCGTTAAATCAAATCTAAATCACATGTTATTGGTCACATACACATATTTAGCACATGTTGTAGTGAAATGCTTGTGTTCCTAGCTCAAACAGTGCAATAGTTAGTCAGTTAGTTGGTGCGTTGACCTGAAATCAATTGTTTTATGTTATCACAAGTGTGGCAACATACTTTAGGCATACCTTCAAATCCTGGGGGGCAGTGGCATTGATAGCCTCCGATGACATCCTCACAGGTGGCACCATTGACACACGGGGAACTCTTACACTCATCCGTCTCCTGCTCACAGTAGCTCCCCTGGAACCCGAGCTCACAGCGACAAGTATAGTTGTATTGTTGGTCTAGACATACGCCGTGCTCAGAGCAGTGGTGTCCAATGCAGTTATCAACGTCCATCTCACAGTAGCTACCGCTGTATCCTCTGGGACAAAGGCAGCTGGTGACAAACAACTCCCATTATAAGACCATATCAACAGACACAGTTCATAGATACTTTCTGACAAGTCTTAAGATGCATTAAGATTGCCTCATAATGCATTATAGCAGTCTGTCTTAAGTGAAGTGTTACCAAAACATTTAAGAGAATTTCTAAATGGATCTTAATTAGTTTTTTAGTTTTTATTTCACCAGGTAGGCCAGTTGAGAACATTCTAGCATCCTAGAGGGAATTACAAACCAGCAATTGTTAATGGAGTTCCAATACTTTTTTCTATTCTGTATAACCCCATTGTTGAGGTAACCATGGGAGCAGGGTTGCCCTAAACATACCGTGCATTTTTATTGGATAGAGGACAGAGAGAAAGACAGGGAAGATGGGAGAGAGGTTTAGTGCCAGAATGAATGGCCTGTGACGGACTTAAACCCACCCCGACACAGTATGTGAATTCTCTGAAGTTAGCAGCCTTAATCAGAAGACTTCCTCAGGCTCCACATAGACAATACATAAAACCAGTCACAGTGCCATCAGAAGGGATTCAAAATTGATTAAATCTATTAAAAAATCTCACCCATCTGCACACAATTCCCCATAATGACAACGTGAAAACATGTTTTTATCTCACCCATCTGCACACAATTCCCCATAATGACAACGTGAAAACATGTTTTTATCTCACCCATCTGCACACAATTCCCCATAATGACAATGTGAAAACATGTTTTTTTTTGTTGATTGTTGATTTTGGCAAATTTGTTGAAATTACACACAGAAATGTCTATATATAAGGTGTCAGATTTCACATCCTGCATCTCAGATGACAGCGGAGTGGCATGTGAAGCGGGACAACCAGAGCTTTCACGGAGTGCAAAGCCATAATTTACTTTCAATATATTTGCTCAAATAAAATAAAAATATGTTTTCACTTTGTCATTATGGGGTATTGTGTGTAGATGGGTAAAAAAATGTAATCCATTTTGAATTCAGGCTGTAACACAACAAAATGTGGAATGTTGTTGATGTTGCACAATTCACACAGCGCTCTGTACACAGAATGGCTAATAAACACAGGACAACAGCAAACACTTAGCCTTAGAAGGCTTAACGTTTTACTAATAAACACATACAACAGTAAACACTTTACTTTTACTAATAAACACATACAACAGCAAACACTTAGCCTTAGAAGGCTTAACGTTTTACTAATAAACACATACAACAGTAAACACTTAGCCTTAGAAGGCTTAACGTTTTACTAATAAACACATACAACAGTAAACACTTAGCCTTAGAAGGCTTAACGTTTTACTAATAAACACATACAACAGTAAACACTTAGCCTTAGAAGGCTTAACGTTTTACTAATGTTAAGGGGGCGAGGGGGGGGTTACAGTTTTTAACTTAGTTTCCTGCAATTCTACACATTTCACCACAGTTAATGCCATGTTCGTATGCCATCTGAACATTATAACAAAATCAATGGGCCATGACTTTTGGGAATTTCAGATTCTCCCTGTCTAGTTTTTATTTCTGTTAGTTGTCAAAGATGATCTTGTTTAAAAAATATATATATTGCTCCATTTTCTTTTCTACATACTTTATATCTGGTTTGAGTCTTTAAAGTTGACACTGAAAATGTTTCACCACCCCATTTCACAATTGTTTTTATATAATATTATTTGGAGTGATGCTAAATGAATATAGGGGAAACACTGAATAGTGTATTTGAGACCTTGCCTTAGGCACTCACCTGTAGCCATCAATCTCATCTACACAAGTGGCCCCGTTTCGGCACCAGTGCTGAACACAATCGTTGATGTTTAAGTGGCAGTTACGTCCTGCCCATCCAGGTGCACAGACACAGGTGTAACTGCTGTCGTTGTTCCAGACACAACGTCCTCCGTTGGCACATGGCTGTAGAGAGAGAAGAGAACATTGTCACACACATCAATACGTATTCATTTACTCCAAAATGACATGTGAAGACATCGCACCATTCACACGACAAGTGCTTATTCACCATGTAATACTGTATCTCGGGGACAATACCAAATGACATCTTGTTTCTTTTAAAAAGCTGGCAGAATCTTTGATATGATGTGTAGCTAGATTCAATATCGTATTCCATAGCCACATCTCGTTCCTTCTCTCTATTCCATAGCCACATCTCGTTCCTTCTCTCTATTCCATAGCCACATCTCGTTCCTTCTCTCTATTCCATAGCCACATCTCGTTCCTTCTCTCTATTCCATAGCCACATCTCGTTCCTTCTCTCTATTCCATAGCCACATCTCGTTCCTTCTCTCTATTCCATGTCTCGTTCCTTCTCTCTATTCCATACATCTCGCCTTCTCTCTATTCCATAGCCACATCTCGTCGTTCCTTCTCTCTATTCCATGCCACATCTCGTTCCTTCTCTCTATTCCATAGCCACATCTCGTTCCTTCTCTCTATTCCATAGCCACATCTCGTCTCATTCCATAGCCACATCTCGTTCCTTCTCTCTATTCCATAGCCACATCTCGTTCCTTCTCTCTATTCCATAGCCACATCTCGTTCCTTCTCTCTATTCCATGGTATATGGCATTTTAATTCTCATCAAAGACAGGATATTGTTATGAAGCGTAATGTATTGTAATATAATGCATTTCTATATCTCATCGTGATCCACTGGGATGAATACAGTGATTAGGCATAACGCAGACAGTGATTTTCCATCAATATGTAGATAGTGCTTGAGTTTGACAATTTACAGCATAAAATAGATTGTGATTGCTTCGATTAAATTATCTGCAGGGACAACACTGTGTGTGTGTGTGTGTGTGTGTGTGTGTGTGTGTGTGTGTGTGTGTGTGTGTGTGTGTGTGTGTGTGTGTGTGTGTGTGTGTGTGTGTGTGTGTGTGTGTGTGTGTGTGTGTGTGTGTGTGTGTGTGTGTGTGTGTGTGTGTGTGTGTGTGTGTGTGCACGCGTGTGAGTTCCATGTTCATTTGTCTAACGAGACTAAAATGACCTGATTAATGGCAACATTCCAAAGCATTTTACGAGGCAACCATCATCGAGGTGCGACTAATTTGTCAATATGCTTCGCAACGGTCATCGACATGTGTAAAAAGGCTTAAAAAACAGGACAATGAAGATACTACAAACTTTATGATTTAAAAAACAAATCAATCAGATAGTGACTGAATTATAGAACATAAAACATTGTACTGGCATGGTTGAATAATTAATGGAGTTCAGTCATTTTGGTGGGATTTCAGGTATTCAATTTATTGTAAAATGTCACTTTTTTTCATATAATGCACTTATATATACACATTTCCTCAGTATATCAGGTATCTTTGAAATACTTTGTGATAAAATAAAGAAAATTACATGTGCCTCATTTGAATATATACATTATAGAATATGAATATATATATATGAATATATATTTGCATACATGAATACATTAACATAAATGGGTAGAACTGGGCTGAAACCACCCAAAACTTGCTCCGTCTCTAGGCCTACCTGCACCTTCTAGACTGCCTCATTAATTATTCAGTATTGTTGTTGTCACATTCTCTTGCATAATTAAACAATGCCAGCAGCATACCACCCTGCATACCACTGCTGGCTTGCTTCTGAAGCTAAGCACGGTCAGTCCCTGGATGGGAGACCAGATGCTGCTGGAAGTGGTGTTGGAGGGCCAGTAGGAGGCACTCTTTCCTCTGGTCTAAAAAATATCCCAATGCCCCAGGGCAGTGATTGGGGACACTGCCCTGTGTAGGGTGCCATCTTTTGGATGGGATGTTAAACGGGTGTCCTGACTCTCTGAGGTCATTAAAGATCCCATAAGTATGTCAAGGAAGATACCCATGGGATTTAAAATCAAAACGCTTGGCTACACCGATCTAAACATACTTCACATTGTTTGTGAGATCAGATATAATATCATCCCAGTGTTCCTTCTCGGAAGTTGCTTTCATTTCAGCGCATCTAATTAGTAAACATTCCAACTGTATTAAATTATTACTATTTTTTAATTCCTCAAAACACACCAATTTAAAGTTCTCTTTCTTGTGATGTAACTGTCAAGACGGTGCGTTAAATCCCAGACGAAGAGTTAGCATTTTTATAGATTCAACGGAAAGCCAGTGTATTCCATTGAACATATTTCAGCCATTACCTGAGAGTTTGACAGGTCATTACAAATGTTTCCGTAGTCATTACGTTAACGAGAATAAACTAATTATACCAGCAAGAGTGGAAAAGAATCACCAAAGTAAAATAAAAGCAATCGATTCCACGAGATTTAGGTGCCAAGTGGTTTTGCACTCCTCAAACAGGAAATATATGGCTGGAAAGGAGAGACCCTCAGGTGGGCGTGGCGGGCGCGTTGCTAATATGTAGCAACAGCCTGGGATCTAATAATATTTCATACTTCCTAAATACGTTGAGCATTTGCTTTAGTCTGTCTGTCGTGTCAGATGGACGGGGTTTGCTTTAGTCTGTCTGTCGTGTCAGATGGACGGGGTTTGCTTTAGTCTGTATGTAGTGCCAGATGGGCGGGGTTTGCTTTAGTCTGTATGTAGTGCCAGATGGGCGGGGTTTGCTTTAGTCTGTATGTAGTGCCAGATGGGCAGGGGTTTGCTTTAGTCTGTATGTAGTGCCAGATGGGCGGGGTTTGCTTTAGTCTGTATGTAGTGCCAGATGGGCAGGGGTTTGCTTTAGTCTGTATGTAGTGCCAGATGGGCGGGGTTTGCTTTAGTCTGTATGTAGTGCCAGATGGGAGGGGTTTGCTTTAGTCTGTCTGTAGTGCCAGATGGGCGGGGTTTGCTTTAGTCTGTCTGTAGTGCCAGATGGGCGGGGTTTGCTTTAGTCTGTATGTAGTGCCAGATGGGAGGGGTTTGCTTTAGTCTGTATGTAGTGCCAGATGGGCGGGGTTTGCTTTAGTCTGTCTGTAGTGCCAGATGGGCGGGGTTTGCTTTAGTCTGTCTGTAGTGCTGGGCGGGGTTTGCTTTAGTCTGTCTGTAGTGCCAGATGGGCGGGGTTTGCTTTAGTCTGTATGTAGTGCCAGATGGGCGGGGTTTGCTTTAGTCTGTATGTAGTGCCAGATGGGCGGGGTTTGCTTTAGTCTGTATGTAGTGCCAGATGGGCGGGGTTTGCTTTAGTCTGTCTGTAGTGCCAGATGGGCGGGGTTTGCTTTAGTCTGTCTGTAGTGCCAGATGGGCGGGGTTTGCTTTAGTCTGTCTGTAGTGACAGATGGGCGGGGTTTGCTTTAGTCTGTCTGTAGTGCCAGATGGGCGGGGTTTGCTTTAGTCTGTCTGTAGTGCCAGATGGGCAGGGGTTTGCTTTAGTCTGTATGTAGTGCCAGATGGGCGGGGTTTGCTTTAGTCTGTCTGTAGTGCCAGATGGGCAGGGGTTTGCTTTAGTCTGTCTGTAGTGCCAGATGGGCAGGGGTTTGCTTTAGTCTGTCTGTAGTGCCAGATGGGCAGGGGTTTGCTTTAGTCTGTCTGTAGTGCCAGATGGGCAGGGGTTTGCTTTAGTCTGTCTGTAGTGCCAGATGGGCAGGGGTTTGCTTTAGTCTGTCTGTAGTGCCAGATGGGCGGGGTTTGCTTTAGTCTGTCTGTAGTGCCAGATGGGCAGGGGTTTGCTTTAGTCTGTATGTAGTGCCAGATGGGCAGGGGTTTGCTTTAGTCTGTATGTAGTGCCAGATGGGCAGGGGTTTGCTTTAGTCTGTATGTAGTGCCAGATGGGCGGGGTTTGCTTTAGTCTGTATGTAGTGCCAGATGGGCGGGGTTTGCTTTAGTCTGTATGTAGTGCCAGATGGGAGGGGTTTGCTTTAGTCTGTCTGTAGTGCCAGATGGGCAGGGGTTTGCTTTAGTCTGTATGTAGTGCCAGATGGGCGGGGTTTGCTTTAGTCTGTATGTAGTGCCAGATGGGAGGGGTTTGCTTTAGTCTGTATGTAGTGCCAGATGGGAGGGGTTTGCTTTAGTCTGTATGTAGTGCCAGATGGGAGGGGTTTGCTTTAGTCTGTATGTAGTGCCAGATGGGAGGGGTTTGCTTTAGTCTGTATGTAGTGCCAGATGGGAGGGGTTTGCTTTAGTCTGTCTGTAGTGACAGATGGGAGGGGTTTGCTTTAGTCTGTCTGTAGTGCCAGATGGGCAGGGGTTTGCTTTAGTCTGTCTGTAGTGCCAGATGGGCAGGGGTTTGCTTTAGTCTGTCTGTAGTGCCAGATGGGCAGGGGTTTGCTTTAGTCTGTCTGTGTAGTGCAGATAGGATGTTTTGTGAGGAGAAACAAAGATTTTCTGTAGTGCCAGATGGGCAGGGGTTTGCTTTAGTCTGTCTGTAGTGCCAGATGGGCAGGGGTTTGCTTTAGTCTGTTGTTCTGCCAGATGGGAAAATCAGGGGTTTGCTTTAGTCTGTATGTAGTGCCAGATGGGCCCAGGGGTTTGCTTTAGTCTGTATGTAGTGCCAGATGGGCAGGGTTTGCTTTAGTCTGTCTGTAGTGCCAGATGGGACCTGGGGTTTGCTTTAGTCTGTATGTAGTGCCAGATGGGCGGGGTTTGTCTTAAATACACTAGTTAGAACTTTATTTTTGGTCTGTTAACTGTAGTGCCAGATGGGGGTCCAGGGTTTGCTTTAGTCTGTCTGTAGTGCCAGATGGGAGGGGTTTGCTTTAGTCTGTCATGTTTGTCACAATGCCAGATGGGCAGGGGTTTGCTTTAGTCTGTCTGTAGTGCCAGATGGGCAGGGGTTTGCTTTAGTCTGTCTGTAGTGCCAGATGGGCAGGGGTTTGCTTTAGTCTGTCTGTAGTGCCAGATGGGCAGGGGGCTTTAGTCTGTCTGTAGTGCCAGATGGGCAGGGGTTTGCTTTAGTCTGTGCCCAGGCTCTGATGGGCAGGGGTTTGCTTTAGTCTGTATGTAGTGCCAGATGGGCAGGGGTTTGCTTTAGTCTGTATGTAGTGCCAGATGGGCGGGGTTTGCTTTAGTCTGTCTGTAGTGCCAGATGGGCGGGGTTTGCTTTAGTCTGTCTGTAGTTTGCCAGATGGGCGGGGTTTGCTTTAGTCTGTCTGTAGTGCCAGATGGGCGGGGTTTGCTTTAGTCTGTCTGTAGTGCCAGATGGGCGGGGTTAACAAGCTCAATCAAGCCCAGATCCAGTATTTTAAATGATTTCAAATGGTATTTGGATCCAGAATTGTACTGTGCGCCAATTTGTTTGCTGGGGTTTGTTTGTTCAGTTGGGGGCAAATCCTACATTTAATTTAAGACAAATGTTCAAGTAGTCATGCATTGATGTCAATGGGAGATTAAATGAAATTTTAATTTAAATGGAAGTTAGGATTAACCCCACGTTCTGCACAAAAAAAGTGTTGTTTTACCCACTTGTATGTTCGGTGGGCACAGCAGGCGACATGTGTACTTCAGTCCATCAGGCAGATCCAGACAATGTGTGTTTCTAGGGCATGTGGTGTTGGGTAGGGTACAGGCATCTACATCCACCTCACACTTCTGGCCCAGAAATCCTGCAAGGAAGCAGCGAAACAGACTCATTATCATCGACATTGAGATTAGCCACTGAGTAAAACTCAGCTGACTGGTAAAATGAGAAGGGAACAGACTTTGCAATTTTCCCCAAACAAGAAGTACAATAGGATGAAATGTTTGTGAGGAGAAACAAAGATTTTCTGACTGATAACATTAACTGAAACTTATTGGATTGGTTTCCCAGACACAGATTAAGATCCTGGACTTAAAAGCATATTCAATGGATCATTTCCATGTTTTTTTGTCTAGGACTAGGCTTATAGGTGCAATATTGCAGAAATCGCTCTGCCATTTCCTGGTTGCAAAAATCCTAATAGTTCACCTAATTTCATTGTACCATCTAAACCGCTGTGAAATATATTTTCCATAACCAAAAATATAGTATTTTGTGCTGTTTGAAAATGGTGCACAAAACCGAAAGAAAAAGCCGCAGGCATAGAAATAACACAAATGGAACAGATCTACCACTTATTAGACTTGCTTTCAATGGGAATGACTGATCTATAACTCGCATTTCTATGTGAATTTGGTCAGGTCACCCAAAAAGACACATATTGCAGCTTTAATCCGGGTCCTGGAAACTGCCTTGTGATGTAACAAACCAGGTAGTACTTGACTGTAGACTGAGTCTAAAGCCTTTTCACGACTGATCTTGTCCTGCCGGAGATCCTGATCTAAGGACAACTCGTTTCAGAATAACCTGCCCCATCTCTGGTCTCAAAGATGAACACCAGATCTGCTCTCTCATGTTCAAGTCTAGTTTAAATCTAGATCCCAAAATGGCATCCTATTCCCCTTATAACGCACTACTTTTGACCAGAGCTCTATATATAGGTAACAGGATGCCATTTGGGACACATTCCATGTATTGCTATGGATGGATATGGTGAAGTGGACACATGGGTCGTTCAATTCCATTTAAATTCTGTCAATTCAGGATGTAATCAGAAATTACAACGATCTCCTTTGATTTCTTAATGAGGAAGAAATGGAATTTGGTTTTGAATTTCCGTTTCCGTCCTGAATTGACTGAATTGAAATGGAAGTGACCCCGACTCTGGTGCACGGTGTGATGGGGACAATGCTCTGATTGAAAGTGCAGCATCTGGCAAGCCCAGCATAAACTCTGCCCTGCATGCCAGTCACACACACACAGACACACACACACCTCTCTCATGTCTCCAGGGTGGTACATCTCCATCAGACTGCATCAGTGAATGTAAATTCAGCCTCAGCCGGTCGAGACGAATAAACAATTACTGCAGAATGATATTAATACAGGAGTCGAATGCCCCATGAAAGGAGAGAGTATTCCATATCACAATATTGACATAATTCTCCTGCAGTAATGAGCTTTGGCAATGAGCCGAGTGATTTGCTCAGCTGTCAGTCAATGGACACTGTCCAAAAGGCACCCTGTTCCCTTTATAGTCCACTACTTTTGACCAGGACCCATAGAACTGGTCAAAAGAAGTGCACTATATAGGAAATAAGGTTGCATTTGGGATGCATCCAATGGCTTGTTTGGGGCTGGGATGGATAGGGCCCTATCTTAGTGAAACTGAATGTGAGGGGGCACAACATAAATACCTGGTAGACACCTGCATTTGTAGAAGCCAACAGAGTCCAAGCATGTCCCATTGTGCAGACAGGGGTTGGAGAAACACTGGTTAATTTCTGTCTCACAGTGGGGTCCTGAAAGACAAGAGGAAGGTGTAGTAGTGACTGATTACACTGTGTTTAATTAGTTTATGTAGGCATTTTCATTAACCCCAAATGTAAATGGACTCAATGATTCAACATTGGAATTGTAAATTCCCCCTTACAATTCTGAGGGAACATTCCAAAGTCCTGTAGTTTTATAAACAGTGTAGCAGTTCATTCTTTTCATTTCTCTTTAAGAATTACAAATACTGGAAAAACAGCAGGAAAAACTATTTTCACAAGCTATTATGCAACTCAACATTAAAATGCATAAGAGTCTTAAACTGATGAAACACAAAAGCCAGTGCTCTCTCATGTTCCAAGTCTAGATGGGGATTATCACAGTGCTCTCTCTTTTCAAGTCTAGTTTATCACAGTGCTCTCTCTTGTTCCAAGTATAGATGGGGATTATCACAGTGCTCTCTCTTGTTCAAGTCTAGTTTAAATCTAGATGGGGATTATCACAGTGCTCTCTCATGTTCCAAGTCTAGATGGGGATTATCACAGTGCTCTCTCATGTTCCAAGTCTAGATGGGGATTATCACAGTGCTCTCTCATGTTCCAAGTCTAGATGGGGATTCTCACAGTGCTCTCTCATGTTCCAAGTCTAGATGGGGATTCTCACAGTGCTCTCTCATGTTCCAAGTCTAGATGGGGATTATCACAGTGCTCTCTGTTCCAAGTCTATGTTCCAAGTCTAGATGGGGATTATCACAGTGCTCTCTCATGTTCCAAGTCTATATGGGGATTATCACAGTGCTCTCTCATGTTCCAAGTCTAGATGGGGATTATCACAGTGCTCTCTCAAGTCTATATGTTATCAAGTCTATGTTCCATCTAGGGGATTATCACAGTGCTCTCTCATGTTCCAAGTCTAGATGGGGATTATCACAGTGCTCTCTCATGTTCCAAGTCTAGTTTAAATCTAGCTCGGATATAACCTTCCTACGTAATGCATCGTAATGCATCTAGCCCCTCTTGAAAGAGTCAATCTCAGGATATGTCCCATATGACACCCTATTCCCTATATAGTGCACTACTTTTGACCAGAGCCCTATGGGATCCACTATGGTCCCTGGTCAAAATAAGTGCACTATCATGGGAATTGGGTGTCATTTGGGACAAAGCCTCAGTCTACTGTACAGCAGACTTACTGTGATTAATATCACAATGTTCTTTCTGTTGGTATATATATATAAAAATGCCACATTGTGCAGCTACAAATTGTACAAATCCATCCCAACAGCGATGTGCAAAGATATCTGTCAGAATAAATGTATTATAAGTATTGTTCAGGTAGTACTCTCAATGGGTGTGGGGTCATTCTTCATGGAGGATGGAAGATGAAACATGACCCAAGAAATAACCGACATAAATATTGGTTTACTGCAAAGGAACTCGCCATCCGATTATTAAGTAATGCATTTCAGTGTGTGCATTTCTTTCTTTTTACCATGGGAGACAGAATACATATTCCAGACTGACCGAAAACAGAGAAATAATTCCACCAACAACTAAGTCAACTCTCTGCTACTCTTCATTATTTTTTGTCATAAACAGAGCAGAAGAGACATTTCTGATGCAACAGTTGGACAAATAAAGTTGTATTGTACAACACAGTCCCCCAAAACGTCTGTAGCCTTCGATAGAGCCACATGGAATAGAACCAAGAACGTTACAGTACCGTCCAGCTGCCTTAGCCTGAGTGACAGTCTGCTTGTCATCCGTAAGGAGGTGGAGAGAGAGAGAGCAGAAACAGGCTGGCACCCAGGTTAAAACCCACAGAGGAAGAAGAATTGGTCTGTTGGGGTGATGATGATGAATGTGAGTCGGTCAGATGGTCTTTGAAAGGTCAGGTAAACTGGTCATTGAAAGGTCAGGTTGAAAAATCATGTAAACTGGTCATTGAAAGGTCAGGTAAACTGTTAATTGAAATGTCAGGTAAACTGTTAATTGAAAAGTCAGGTAAACTGTTCATTGAAAGGTCAGGTAAACTGGTCACTGAAAGGTCAGGTAAACTGGTCACTGAAAAAAGGTCAGGTAAACTGGTCATTGAAAGGTCAGGTAAACTGGTCATTGAAAGGTCAGGTAAACTGGTCATTGAAAGGTCAGGTAAACTGGTCATTGAAAGGTCAGGTAAACTGGTCATTGAAAGGTCAGGTAAACTGGTCATTGAAAGGTCAGGTAAACTGGTCATTGAAAGGTCAGGTAAACTGGTCATTGAAAGGTCAGGTAAACTGGTCATTGAAAGGTCAAGTTGAAAGGTCAAGTAAACTGGTCATTGAAAGGTCAGGTAAACTGGTCATTGAAAGGTCAGGTAAACTGGTCATTGAAAGGTCAGGTAAACTGGTCATTGAAAGGTCAGGTAAACTGGTTATTGAAAGGTCAGGTAAACTGGTTATTGAAAGGTCAAGTTGAAAGGTCAAGTGACCTGGTCATAAAAAGGTCAGGTAAACTGGTCATTGAAAGGTCAGGTTGAAAGGTCAAGTAAAATGGTCATTGAAAGGTCAGGTAAACTGGTTATTGAAAGGTCACAGTGAGAGGGTAGCTGATATAGAAGCCAGGATATAACCTGCGGTTGAGTCTCCAATGGCACTGATCCCTATATAGTTCACTACTGTTGACAGATAAAAGCAGAAAGTGATGAGATGCCCCCTGAGATGAAGGAACATGAAAGGTAAAATGGGAATATAATTGGACATGGAAGTAAATGCAGGTCATTCAAGTCAAGTAGAGAGAAATGTACAGGAGTAGTTTCAGAAGGAAATATGCGCTCCTACGAACGTATCAGTCTGTCTGTCTTGTACTGTTAATATAATGTCATATGGATTAGGAATGGGAACGCTTATTTGAATATTCAAATATCCGAACGGACGTTAGTAGTAGTACTCAAACATTTTGCAGGTCTATTTTATCCAGAAAAAAAGCGTATTTTTAATTAAATTATCCTTGTGACATAGTTACATAGAAATTATATACCATGACATTTGAAAGCCTTCATTTAATAAAACAAACTTTGAATGTAGTTTTTATGACGATGCATTGAGCTACTACTGCACATTTAGTCCTCCAGTCAGCGCTGACAAGGGATTACTATTAACCACTATTTAAATAGAGATTACAGACACACACCTAACCGAGGGCCTGACACAGATCAGCATCAGAAATATTATTTGTACTATTCTAATAGTGAAATGATTTCCCATTTCCATCCCTAATATGGACTACAATAGTATGTTGTGTTAGGCTATGTTATGTCCCATATACATCTTGGTTAACCCAGAACTAAAATCTCACTTAATGTTTACTTCGTCTGTCCACGAGATATGTCAATATATAATGAACAAAAATATAAATACAAAATGTAAAGTGTTGATCCCATGTTTCATGAGCTGAAATAAAACATCCCAGAAATATTCCATACTCACAAAAAGCTTATTTCTCTCAAATGTTGTGCACAAATGTGTTTACATCCCTGTTAGTGAGCATTTCTCCCTTGCCAAAATATTTCATCCACCTGACAGGTGTGGCATATCAAGAAGCTGATGAAACAGCATGATCATTACACAGGTGCACTTTGTGCTTGGGACAATAAAATGCCACTCCAAAATGTGCAGTTTCTTCACACAACACAATGCCACAGATGTCTCAAGTTTTGAGGGACTGCAGGAATATCCACCAGAGGTGTTGCCAGAGAATTGAACGTTCAATTCTCTACCATAAGCCGCCTCCAACATAATTTTTGAGAATTTAGCAGTACATTGAACCGGCCTCACAACCGCAGACCACGTGTAACCACTTCAGCCCAGGACCTCCACATCCGGCTTCTCACCTACGGGATCATCTGAGACCAGGCACCTGGACAGCTGATGAAACTGAGGAGTATTTCTGTCTGTAATAAAGCCCTTTTCTGGGGTAAAACTAATTCTGATTGGCAGGTCCTGACTCCCCAGTGGGTGGGCCTGGCTCCCAAGTCGGTGGGCCTGGGAGGGCACTGGTAGTATAGAACAAATTAATCTTTAATTTTTTATTTAAGCTTTATTTAACTAGGCAAGTCAGTTCAGAACAAATTCTTATTTATAATGACGGCCTACACCGGCCAAACCCGGACGACGCTGGGCCAATTGTGCGCCGCCCTATGGGACTCCCAACAACGGCCAGATATGATACAGCCTGGATCAGCATGGTAATGCTCCCCTGAATATTTCCAAAATTCCCATTATGAGCATTTACCTAGTTAAGTAAATAATCCTCAAAACCACCTCAAAATGTATTCATGAAATATCATAAATACCTTCGATACTGAAACACGAAGGTCATGTAGCAAACCATGAACCGTCAATGAGGAATAAACTTGGAAAAGGTTCAGGGTGAATGTTTGTGATTACTTCATTGTTATACATTGGGATTAATTTCCCCTTTCTAAAGCTCCAGGTTAGGTGAAGTGGATAACGATGTGTGCATCGCAGATGAAATATGCAATGGAAACCAATTAAGATAGGATTATATCTTTCTGCAGAGCAAACTTAATTACTAATGTACCATGAACTTTATACATTAGCGTAGGAACGCTCACAGAAAAGCATGCATGTAAAGGATATTGAGATGAATGAGAGAAAGAGGCATTAACCAGATCTGGGTTCAAATAGTATTCAATATATTAAACATTGCTTTAACCTGCCTGGAGTGGAGGTGCCTGTTATGCAGGGTTTTGGTTTGCACTTTTGAGACTTTCCATCACAGCAGGCAAGCCCAATCAAGCACAGATAGAGTATTTGAAATTATTTTTGAATAGTATTTGAACCCAGGAACCCAGACAATAGCATTAAGAACTGAGATTAGTGTGTGTGTGTGTGTGTGTGTGTGTGTGTGTGTGTGTGTGTGTGTGTGTGTGTGTGTGTGTGTGTGTGTGTGTGTGTGTGTGTGTGTGTGTGTGTGTGTGTGTGTGTGTGTGTGTGTGTGTGTGTGACCATTTGGATCACAATTCTTCATTGACGCATCATGGCGAGAGAGAGCACAGCAAGGTTCAATGTATGTTCCAAAATGGCACCCTAAAGTAGTGCACTACTTTTGACTAGAGCCCTAAGCTCCCTGGTCAAAAGTAGTGCACTATAAAGGGAATGTGGTGCCATTTGGGACACAAATTTAAAACTCAGATCTCCAGCACCATGTAGCCAGCTCATAAATACCCAGAGAAGACTTGGCTGGTGTTAGTAATTGGCTCATATACTGCAGTTCTTGGGCACCGTCCAAGGCCAAAGCAACACACTATGCAAACCTTTGCAAAAATGATAAAATAATGATAAATTGTATTTCAGAAAGAACACCACTGCCAATGAAGCCCTCTGCTTAATGATACATGTCTTACTGTACAGCATGGGTCGGCAACAGGCGGCCCGTGGGACAAAACCAGTGTAATGAATGTATGAAATGATTGCTATTTTCAAATACAATCTCTTTTCTGGCTTAGTTGGGGTCAATTTGCAGTGTACAAATGATTATGAGGTTGATGAAGCACAACTTTAGATTTCCTACATTATTATTATATTTATTTTATTCTAGCACTTAAACGATTTAATCTATAAAACACAAAACAAACTTTAAAACACAGATTGATTGAAAAAATATTTGTGATAGCATGTATACTTTTTGTACTACAACAATATATTCATGAGTTCCCAATGCATTTCAATGGCAAACAAAGGGTCCATAGACTAGATTCTAGAATCTAGACCAATCTCCTCTTTCACATTTTAAGCAATCAACCCTAAACCAACATTGAGATGTTCAGACTGCCCCTGCTTAGATTGCCTGTCTAGTGATTTTTTATGCTATGTACAGTGTACATTCTGAACTATAAAGATTTTAATTGTGCGTAAAATAACATGAATGAGAACCATAGGTATACAGAAGTAGCTTTTTAAAATGGTCCTGCTCCTTGGCCAGTTCCGCTTCATGATCAACTTCAAAACATTCATCTTCAAACTCTTTAAAATCTTTATCAACTATAACTACACTGAACAAAAATATAAACACAACATGCAACAATTTCAAAGATTTTACTGAGTTACTGTTCATATAATGTTCACAAAATTGACATCAGAAAACCGCTCGCCCACACAGCGCCATACACGCTGTCTGCCATCTGCCCGGTACAGATGAAGCCAGGATTCATCCGCGAAGAGCACATTTCTCCAGCGTGCCAGTGGCCACAGGAGGTGAGCATTTGCCCACTGAAGTTGGTTACGTCGCCGAACTGTAGTTCGATGAGCATGCAGATGAGCTCCCCTGAGACGGTTTCTGACAGTTTGTGCAGAAATTCTTTAGTTGTGCAAACCCACAGTTTCATCAGCTGTCCAGGTGGCTGGTCTCAGATGATCGATCCCGCAGGTGAAACAGCTGGATGTGGAGTTCCTGGGCTGGCGTGGTTACACGTGGTCTGCAGCCATGGGGGGGGGGAGCAGACGTGGGACCGACACTTTACATGTTGCGTTTTTATTTGTGTTCATTGTATGTACACATTTGCATAAATGTGCATAAAATTACAATTCTTAAAAACTTTCATCAACTGTATTTGCATAAACTACATTTGCATAAACCACATTTGCATAAAATAACTCAACAACAGTACCTTTTAAACCGTTCAAGCTAGAGATGCCAAACCAACTTCACGTGTTCAGGCTATCCTATACATTAAATCATCATTCACAAGCTAGAAAGCACACCACATTTTATTCAGGAAATGTACTTTTCTAGTTATAATAATTTTGTCGGCCTGAGAACCATTTGCTCCAACAAAAATCGTTAATTTGATGCCTTTTCGGTTTGTTTTTGGAGATTCTACCATAGCTCCAATTTTCCTTCCTGTATACCATTGGATAGACACATGGGTTTTACAACAGGCACGTGCCTGTCTGTCTGCCTGTCTGTCTGTCTGTCTGCCGGTCTCTGCAGTAGAGCACTGGCCTGTGATGTACTAAAATGTGAGCACTGGAACAACGAAAGGGGACATTTTACTACGGCCATTTTACATTTATTGTCTGCTTTCTTTGCTTAGAGGTACGGTATGCATCGGTAGAGATGTGTTTTATTCAAGATAATAGTGCAGCACTACCTGAGACATCACAAGCCACTAAATCTACCTTTTATGAGGAAACAGGAAGCGGGCAGAATATAAACATTCAGATTAAGTAAATAAAAAGAGGGTTGGTGGCAAGTATGTGAAGCTGTCTAATAAAATCTAAGCTCTAACATTGATGATATATGAACACTGACAACCACAACCACTTTGTTCCGGTGATTGAAGCAGTGGTACAACCATCTACTGTATATTGTGGGCATAGAGAGAGAGGGAGAGAAACATGATATTCAACCCTTTAGTAACCCTAAAATGTGTATATTTTAAAACCTCCTTTAGCTAACCTAAAATGTATATCTTTTAAAACCTCCTTTAGCTAACCTAAAATGTATATCTTTCAGCTAAAAAATGTATATATTTTAAAACCTCCTTTAGCTAACCTAAAATGTATATATTTTAAAACCTCCTTCAGCTAACCTAAAATGTATATCTTTTAAAACGGCCTTTAGCTAACCTAAAATGTATATATTTTAAAACCTCCTTTAGCTAACCTAAAATGGAAGTATCTTAAATCCTCTTTGGAATTCATATTAGATGTTTTGAAGAAATGAACCCTAATATTCTCCTGCTCCTTGATTTTACATTATGATTGCTTCCACTTGGAGAAGAACCTAGCAGTTGGTCAGACAGTCTGTTGTTTCAAGGGCCATATAAAAAGAGACAGGATATGGAGCGGAGATTAGCTTCTTTAAATCCACAAGACTGAATTACTGGTGTTCTGGGACTCCTTGGCTTTTCAATAGCTGTGTGATTTCAATTAGGAGACTCTGATTGGAAATATACCAAGGCAGGGGAAAGATACGGACAACAAAAGGCATGGTCTGCATCCCAAATGGCACCACATTCCCTTTATAGTGTACTACTTTCTACCAGGACACATAGGGCTCTGATCAAAAGTAGTGCACTATATAGGGAATAGAGTGCCATTTGAGACACATGCCCTATCTCGGAGGAATCTGCCCTTCTAAAGTTTCATAGTGTCTCTTCAGCATGTCACTGGACATTTTTTGGCAGATTACAATCAGGTGCTTGGCATTTTGTGATGGCCTTTTGGACAGCACCTTGTCTGCCTGCCTGGAAAAAGAAAATAAACCCTTGATATGCGTCTGGAGGGAAAAAAAACTATAAAGCCATGCAAGGTGAAAAATGTCTCCAATGTCTGTACAGTTTCCCTAAGAATAAAGAATAACACTTTATACGAAGGGTACCTACATAGGGACTTCATGACACATTCATAACCCATTCAAAACCCGGATATCTGCAGTACATCAACATTTCATAAACGCTTATACCATCGGCCACAAGTTCATATTTTTCTAGTCTGAATAAAAACTTAAATATCAGGGGCTTGAGCAATGCACTCAGAAATGCTTGATCTACTCCAGACAGACTGGTCCTGAGGGGCTTCGAGACGGGTTCTGAAATTAAACGGGGGGCCTTCTGAAAGTCTACCCGCTTCAACGCTTCATAATTCCACATCGAAAAAGGGATCCCTGGATGCCTAGGGCGGTGTCCTAAATGACAGCCTTTTCCCTGCATAGTGCATTACTTGTGACCAGGAGGAGCCCTATTGGCCCTGGTCAAAAGTAGTCCCCTAAATAGGGAATAGGGTTCCACTTGGCATGGATGCCTCGGAGTGAAGGGTTCCATCAGTCACTGAGGTGCTGCCACATTGTGAGAGACAATTTTCCATCAGCGAAGTGGCAACCGTTATTTGAGCCTGGCGCAGCACAAAAAAAGCCCTAGCTCATGTAATGCTATGTAAGGACTTATCGGAGTGACAGGTGTGAGTGTGTCAGCTAAGATGGGGACTGAGGTTCTGCTGACAGGATTGAGAGGGACCAAAGATGAAAGACATGAAATGAAGAGAGCCACTTGTTCCTTCTGAGGGGTTGTGGTTTGGTTTAGGCTGTTGTATGTATGATGGAGAACTAGATACTCAAATTATATTTCTGGGTTCCAAATTAAACATATATCGAGAAGATGTGCATTTTTTAACACCAGAGGAAAACACATTTATAATCTAAAGACTTGTTTACTAGTGGTCCTCGAAAACTCTTTTCAACAGAGTCTAGAGTAAAGGGAATTTGGTTAATGGACCCAGAAATGAATAGTGTACGATGTATAAAACAAATTGAAAAATGACTTTTCATGGTATCCAGCTTTTTGTACAGGTTTAGAATAAACAAGGAGCATCATTAACTATCAAACGACATGAGTCTAAAATTGTATTGAAATATTTCTGTAAAGTTAATTACTTTTTTGGTCGAACCCAACGATTACACTTTTGGACTTAAAAATGTTTTTTTTTTTTTAAAGTACAAATATATTTAAAAAATATATATATATTTATATATTTTTTTTAAGTATGTGTTTCAATTTGATCATATCTAAGACAACAAATATAGGTTAATGTTTTTCCTTTAGGGTGGATAGAAGTGGTTAAATTACTCCAATAGCTGCTGCTTATAGTATTCATGTATTAGCCAATATCTTGTTGCTGTCCTTGGTAGGCAGGTTCAATGAAGAAATGTCCTGCAACCTCCGTCTGCCGTTCATGTTTTAGACAAAATAAAGCAAATTATGGAATAATCCACTTGGAGAGGAATTGTGAAAAGATGAGCAATGGGAATGACACGCCTTATAACGGGAATGACACGCCTTATAACGGGAATGACACGCCTTATAACGGGAATGACACGCCTTATAACGGGAATGACACGCCTTATAACGGGAATGACACGCCTTATAACGGGAATGACACGCCTTATAACGGGAATGACACGCCTTATAACGGGAATGACACGCCTTATAACGGGAATGACACGCCTTATAACGGGACACGCCTTATAACGGGAATGACACGCCTTATAACGGGAATGACACGCCTTATAACGGGAATGACACCCCTTATAACGGGAATGACACGCCTTATAACGGGAATGACACGCCTTAGGGCAACAATATTAATTTGGGAAGAACATGAACTATGGCCTCCAACACATTCAGCAAATGGCATGTGGAGAGGAGGAAGAAACGTTGTATTAAACGTGTGATAGGATACTCAGATCCAGACACATGAGGAGAAACACTGTATTACATTTCTAAACCTACCAAGGAAGTGGCAGTGAAAACAACCAACCATGTGTATACTAACGCAGTAGGCGGCAGGTAGCCTAGTAGTTAGAGCATTGGGCCAGTAACCGGAAGGTTGCTAGATCGAATCCACGAGCTGAAAAGGTACAAATCTGTCGTTCTGCCCCTGAGCAAGGCAGTTAACCCACTGGGTGTCGATTAAGGCAGCCCCCCGCACCTCTCTGATTCAGAGGGGTGGGGTTAAATGACTCCTGCACCTCTCTGATTCAGAGGGGTTGGGTTAAATGACTCCTGCACCTCTGATTCAGAGGGGTTGGGTTAAATGACTCCTGCACCTCTCTGATTCAGAGTGGTTGGGGTTAAATGACTCCTTCACCTCTGATTCAGAGGGGTCGGGTCAAATGACTCCTGCACATCTCTGATTCAGAGGGGTTGGGTTAAATGACTCCTGCACCTCTCTGATTCAGAGGGGTCGGGTTAAATGACTCCTGCACCTCTCTGATTCAGAGGGGTTGGGTTAAATGACTCCTGCACCTCTCTGATTCAGAGGGGTCGGGTTAAATGACTCCTGCACCTCTCTGATTCAGAGGGGTCGGGTCAAATGACTCCTGCACCTCTCTGATTCAGAGGGGTCGGGTTAATTGACTCCTGCACCTCTCTGATTCAGAGGGGTCGGGTTAAAGGCGGAAGACACATTTCAGTTGAAGGCATTCATTTGTACAACTGACTAGATATCCCCCTTTCACGTTCCCTTACCTGTGTAACCAGGGCTGCAGATACATCTGTACTGTGGGGGAGCCGTAGGTTGACTTGTGGTGATGCAGGTGGCCCCATTCATACAGCTGTCTGGGTAGATCAGGCAGGCGTTCCCTCCATACTGACAGAACTCCCCTATCCATCCAGGAGCACAGAGACACTGTGAGGAAGAGATGAACCAGTAATCATTGATCTGCAGACAAACACAATCACCAATCTGGTCTTGTAAATCCATACTAACCAGGTCTGTTATCGGACTTCATCCTGTTTCCTCCTACTGCAGTGGTATGCATCACATCTTTTACTGACAATTATAAGGGTTCAATTCGTTTCTTGGACTAATGTACATTCTACACAACATACTGTCATGCAGGTTACCAATAGACAGCAATAGTAATGTTGTCTTTTTGTAGGCACAAATGGAGGCTAACTCCGCACTATTTCGTTAGCCAAAGCCTCAGGGGAAATTAATGGGATTTTGGAGAGTTTTTTGATAAACTCTGAAAATAAGGTCTGTGGTAAACACAGGCTTAGGAGATCCTATACGTTTTGTTCTATGAAATAATCTTCATCAGCTAACATACCTTTTTGTGGAACTTGAAGTATTTATAAGCACATAAAGGCTTCATAACTCATAAAGGTCATGTTAACTGACTGATATTATCTCATAGAACAAAACATATAAGATCTCCTAAGCCTGTGTTAACCTCAGATCTTATTTTTGGGGTTGACCCCAAAATGCCATTCTTTCCCACATAGGAATGGCTGAAGTTTCATTTCCGTTTTTAAGACATAACTGGCGAGCTCTATTGCCTCTACACTAAGGCAACTTCCTGATGAGATCCATACCAGGGAAACCTACAATGGCACTGAGTTGACCGGTTCACATTGTGCAACTCAACACTAATTGAACTAAAGTTTCATTTATCAGCAGATCCAAGTGCTGAGGGGTAGTGTACGGTATCTCTGTTCTTCCTAATTAGAAGGTTTCATTTGGTTCCAAGACGTGAACGCCAGTACCTCTTCAGTCTACACTGAATAAAGAGGACAACTTCAGGACACAGTCAGCGCATCTAATGGACAACAGCCCAAATTGACCTGACAAACGACCTCATCATTTTCCCCAGGGGGTAGCAGATCAAGAAATTGCAAAGGAGACGGCTCATTACGCCAAACTAGTGTCAATGTCTTGATTATGACTGACACTGATTGGAGCAAGAGAAATCCACACACAGCAACACAGGCAGCTTTAAACAGTCCTGCAGCTCAGAGTCAGAAGCAAATGGCACCCTAATTCCCTACATAGTGCACTATTTTTGACCAGAGCCCATACACTACATAGGGAAAAGGGAATAGGGAATAGGGTGGCATTTCAGATGCAGCCCCAGAGCCTTCTGAATGATC
Source organism: Oncorhynchus gorbuscha (assembly GCF_021184085.1). Classification (NCBI taxonomy): domain Eukaryota; kingdom Metazoa; phylum Chordata; class Actinopteri; order Salmoniformes; family Salmonidae; genus Oncorhynchus; species Oncorhynchus gorbuscha. The sequence continues at coordinate 2,598,573 of NC_060180.1, read as the reverse complement.
TAAAGCAACAGACCAGGACTGATGGGGGATAATTAGAAGCTAAGGGCCATGGGCATTACAGCCTGGTTTCAGGTGCCTTCCGATGCAGGATTATGATGAAGTGGGCACAATTTGGGTATTTTATGGTTGTGAAATGGTTTTATGGCTTCACAAGACGTCACAGAATCCGATTTTAACCGACGGCTCTCTCATTAGCATCATATTCTCATTTGCACAATGTTTTATTATAATTTGGCATTTTCTGCAAACAAATGAAAATGTATAAGCAATGTAGTAGTCAGATAGAATAAATGCTCAATCATCTATAGCATGACAGCGTTAGACCAAGCAGATTCTATTGACTGTCCTTTACTTTAAACGAGACTAGAGTGTAATCCATTGGCTAGATTCAGAAAACAGATGTCTGAACATTTAGGAAGTGTGATGCATAGATATACTTTAATACCTATGATGAACAATGTTCATGTCCATGGACAAGCCCTAATCACCACCCATAGGAAACCTGTAATCATGTTATGATTTTTGGTTTGGAGATTTAAATATCTATATTTTTTGCTACATTATTTATATACTTTGTTTTCTTGCCACTGTTTCAATAACGTTTTGCTGTCACATTCAATATCAGCTGTACACTTTGAATAATGTGCCAAGCAGCCCATTCTATCGACTTGTTGAGAAGAATATTTACATTTGATAGAAAATAGTTAAAACCCACATTGACAAGTTGGCGTGGACGATATGATAAAATATAAATAGATACAATATTTTGTGAATGTTTGACCTTTTATCATCATATCTAGAACTTAGAACACTAGCACACTATAATACATTAAATAAACAAATATTGACATAAAATTATCAATATATAGCTATCTACTATCTCAAATGTAAATATTCTTCTCAACAAGTCGATAGAATGGGCTGCTTGGCACATTATTCAAAGTGTACAGCTGATATTGAATGTGACAGCAAAACGTTATTGAAACAGTGGCAAGAAAACAAAGTATATAAATCATGTAGCAAAAAAATATAGACATGAAAAGTGAGAAACTGATAGCTTCTAAATATGTCATAAATAAATAAATAGATGATGTTAAAGGGATAGTGCATGATTTTGACAATGAAGGAAGTTTGAGGTTGTTTTACGAGCCATTGCTAACTAGTGTTAGCGCAGTGACTGGAAAAGGCTCGCAAAACTACCTCCAACTTCCTTTAAACTGCACGCAGACAAAAAATAATGGAATCCACGAGTTCACTTGACTCTGGGTAAAAAAAGGCTTCATTGCCAAAATCTCGCACTATTCCTTTAACGGCTACCAGTGGCCTGTCGTTTTATTATCCGACATTGGCATACCATAGTGGTGTTCATCGGTTGTTCAGACTATGAAAACAAAATAACTCCTGAATGTGCACTAACCTGAAGCGAGGTACAAGGTGCCCCTATACTAGACATACTAAATCATTACACAAAACATGCCACTTGTTTTGAACATGGAGTGGAGAGGAAAAGGCCAAAATGGCCAAAAGTAGTGCACTATATAGGTACTAGGGAGCCATTTGGAACGTAAGAGGTCTATACACTAATGGTTACTGTAGTCTATTGTAAAACATTCCTAATAGCCCCAGGGTGTGTTTTCTCTGATGTGTAGAGGGCAGAACACTACCCAGTCCAAGCAGCCCACTAATAAACTATGGCTCATCATATCAAACCTTTTTTTTTGCCTTTCCCACATTTCATTAGGCCTCACCTATTGGCTGACTTACATTATATCCACCAATTACGCTGAGGCACAGTCCCTGGTGCAGACAGTTGACACTGAGCAGACTGCAGTAGTCTATTATCTCTTCACAGCTCTTCCCGGAAAACCCTGGCAGGCACCTGCAGAGGAGAGGAGGAGAGCAACTGGTTGTCAGAGGTATCAATATCAATAACACCTGGCATGATATGTAGACCAGATCTATGATAATAATAAGGACAGAGGAGGAGAGCAACGGGCTGTCAGATGTATCAATAACACCTGGCATGATATGTAGACCAGACCACTGATAATAATAATGACAGAGGAGGAAATGCAGACAAGACGATCATGGTGTGGTGGAGTTGAAAAACAAAGTCACACACTCATCTCTCCTCGGTGTGGATATCAGGGTAGGATATAACATAACATGTGTAAGCTATAATATCCTTTATCGGGGGAGGATATAGCATAACATGTGTAAGATATAACATTCTCATCAGGGTAGAATATAACATAACATGTGTAAGCATACCCATAAGATGATGCAGCCACCACCATTCTTTAAAATTTGAAGAGTGATACTCAGGGAGGTGTTGTGTTGGATTTGCCCCAAACATAACGCTTTGTATTTAGAACAAAAGGTGAATTTCTTTGCCACATTTTTTGCAGATTTACTTCAGTGCCTTGTTGCAAACAGGATGCATGTTTAATATTTGTATTCTGTACAGGCTTCATTCTTTTCACTCTGTCATTTAGGTTGGTATTGTGGAGTAATTACAATGCTGTTGATCCATCCTCAGTTTTCTCCTATCAGAACCATTCAACTCTGTAACTGTTTTAAAATCACCGTTGGCCTCATGGTGAAATCACCATGGGCGGTTTCCTTCCTCTCCGGCAACTGAGTTAGGAATGACGCCTGTGTCTTTGTACTGACTGGGTGTATTGACACACCATCCAAAGTGTTATTAATAAATTCACCATGTTCAAAGGGAAATTCAATGTCTGCGTTTTTTTCAAACACAGTGAGTTCATGCAACTTAATATGTGACTACTAAGCACATTTTTACTCCTGAACTTAGTTAGGCCTTAACAAAAGGGTTCAATTCTTAGTTCAGCTTTTCATTTTTAATTCACTTGTAAACATTTCTAAAAACATAATACCACTTTGACATTTAGGAGGGTATTGTGACATTTAGGAGGGTATTGTGACATTTAGGAGGGTATTGTGACATTTAGGAGGGTATTGTGTGTAGGCCAGTGACAAAAAATCTAAATGTAATAAATAGTCAATTAAGGCTGTAACATAATAAAATGTGGAAAAGGGTGTGAAGACATTCTGAAGACACTATGTCTAGCTATAGCATCCACACAACAGTGAAAAGCACTGCAGTCTGAGAAACATGTATCATGGTCTATCAAACATTTACATAACCATGGTGCTTTTAACAATTGACAAATGTATTTTGGTAATGCACAGGAATCACTATAAATAAACCCCATTGCACTAAAGTGCTATTGTGACTACAGGATCTACATTTTAGGAAAGTGAAAATCAGCCTATTGCATTAAATTTTCAAGTGTCATAAGCACAATGAAAATCTAACTCACCAAAACTCTAACAATAAAACACAACTAGCCTGAACTATCCTCTACCCAACAGACATGTCTCCTTCACTTTCCTCTACCCAACAGACAGACATGTCTCCTTCTCTACTCTCCTTCTCTACACTTTCCTCTACCCAACAGACAGACATGTCTCCTTCTCTACACTATCCTCTACCCAACACAGACATGTCTCCTTCTCTACACTATCCTCTACCCAACAGACAGACATGTCTCCTTCTCTACACTATCCTCTACCCAACACAGACATGTCTCCTTCTCTACACTATCCTCTACCCAACAGACAGACATGTCTCCTTCTCTACACTATCCTCTACCCAACAGACAGACATCTCCTTTCTACACTATCCTCTACCCAACAGACAGACATGTCTCCTTCTCTACACTATCCTCCACCTAACATACAGACATGTCTCCTTCTTTACACTATCCTCTACCCAACAGACATGTCTCCTTCTCTACACTATCTCCTTCATCTCCTTCTCTACACTATCCTCTACCCAACAGACAGACATGTCTCCTTCTCTACACTATCCTCCACCTAACATACAGACATGTCTCCTTCTTTACACTATCCTCTACCCAACAGACATGTCTCCTTCTCTACACTATCCTCTACCCAACAGACATGTCTCCTTCTCTACACTATCCTCTACCCAACAGACAGACATGTCTCCTTCTCTACACTATATGATCATCTGATCATATCACTCCAGTGTTAATCTGCAATATTGTAATTATTCCCCTACCTCCTCATGCCTTTTGCACACTTGTATATAGACTCCCCTTTTTTTCTACTGTGTTATTGACTTGTTAATTGTTTACTCCATGTGTAACTCTGTGTTGTCTGTTCACACTGCTATTCTTTATCTTGGCCAGGTCGCAGTTGCAAATGAGAAGTTGTTCTCAACTAGCCTACCTGGTTAAATAAAGGTGAAATAAAATAAATACAATTTTAAAAAACTAACAGACAGACATGTCTCCTTCTCTACACTATCCTCTACCCAACAGACATGTCTCCTTCTCTACACTATCCTCTACCCAACAGACATGTCTCCTTCTCTACACTATCCTCTACCCAACAGACATGTCTCCTTCTCTACACTATCCTCTACCCAACAGACATGTCTCCTTCTCTACACTATCCTCTACCCAACAGACATGTCTCCTTCTCTACACTATCCTCTACCCAACAGACATCTCTCTCTACACTATCCTCTACCCAACAGACAGACATGTCTCCTTCTCTACACTATCCTCTACCCAACAGACATGTCTCCTTCTCTACACTATCCTCTACCCAACAGACATGTCTCCTTCTCTACACTATCCTCTACTCAACAGACAGACATATCTCCTTCTCTACACTATCCTCTACCCAACAGACATGTCTCCTTCTCTACACTATCCTCTACCCAACAGACATGTCTCCTTCTCTACACTATCCTCTACTCAACAGACAGACATATCTCCTTCTCTACACTATCCTCTACCCAACAGACATGTCTCCTTCTCTACACTATCCTCTACTCAACAGACAGACATATCTCCTTCTCTACACTATCCTCTCTTCAACAGACAGACATGTCTCCTTCTCTACACTATCCTCTACCCAACAGACATATCTCCTTCTCTACACTGTCCTCTCTTCAACAGACAGACACGTCCCATTCTCTGCTTGGAACCCATCTTCCATCCTGAGCTATGGGACTGAAATAATGTCATGGGGTCAGGCTGCACCATGTTCCCATTGTTATTACCAGTTGGTCCCATGTGACTGACACACACACACACACACACACACACACACACACACACACACACACACACACACACACACACACACACACACACACACACACACACACACACACACACACACACACACACACACACACACACACACACAGCAGTTGGTCCCATGTGACACACACACACACACACAGCAGTTGGTCCTATGTGACATACACAAAGACAGACACACACACACACACACACACACACACACACACACACACACACACACACACACACACACACACACACACACACACACACACACACACACACACACACACACACACACACACACACACACACACACACACAGAGAGCTGTGGGTCCCGTGAGACCGTTACCCATTTATCTGGGCACTGCCCTCCCTTGCTCTCCCACTAGAGAACCACTCACCCATGACACTGTGTCATTGGCTCATTCAAATCCCATACGTCATCAGGTCACTCTCATTCAATACTAATATACCTTTCTCCAAAAAAGAGGTTGCTCAAAAAAGTTGAAATAAAATGTTGAAATGTGTTCCGATTGACCTTTTCCACCTCTATGTCCACCTCTATGTCCACCTCTATGTCCACCTCTATGTCCACCTCTATGTCCACCTCTATGTCCACCTCTATGTCCACCTCTATGTCCACCTCTATGTCCACCTCTATGTCCACCTCTATGTCCACCTCTATGTCCACCTCTAAGTCCACCTCTATGTCCACCTCTATGTCCACCTCTATGTCCACCTCTATGTCCACCTCTATGTCCACCTCTATGTCCACCTCTATGTCCACCTCTATGTCCACCTCTATGTCCACCTCTATGTCCACATCTATGTCCACCTCTATGTCCACCTCTATGTCCACCTCTATGTCCACCTCTATGTCCACCTCTATGTCCACCTCTATGTCCACCTGACTCAGAGAAGACATTTGAACGTGTTGACTGGCCTGAACTTTACCCTTCATATCCTCTGAGTACTATTGCCTGAGACAGCTGAAACAATAGCTCTAGAACAGGGCCTGAATCCCCCATCCTAAATGCTAAGTACCTATAAAATATTATACGTTGCCATTACTCTTTGTCATGATCACCAGAGATCAGTTTAAAAGGGAGAAAATGTATACATTCTTTAAAGAAATGTTAATAACCAACTAATATCATTACACAGATCTGAGGTAGTGATGGGGGGGGGGATCGAGACAGTCAAATATGGTGATCTTATTTTTGTTCAATATTATATTGATATTTGACTCCAAGTAAACCGCTAGCAGGCTAACCCTGCGCCCAAACTCCGGTATTTTTCATCCTATAGCTTGTTCTCCGTTTTATTGGTAAAGGAACAATATGCTGAAATCACTCCGCCATTTCTTGATTGCAAAAATTCTAAAAGTCCGTCCAATTTCCGTCCAATGTGACAAAACAACCAGTCATTGTGTAGAGAATCATTGTACTATCTAAACCACTGTGAAATATATTTTCCAGAACGGAAAGTGAAAGACCCGAAAACAAAACGTTTGAACGGGAAACATAGAAATAGCGCACATAGAACATATCTACTGCTTTTTAGACTTGCTTTCAATGAGAACAACAGATCTATAAAGCATATGTCTATGTGAATTTAGTCGGGTTGTCCAAAAAGTTACATATTGCAGCTTTTAATACTGAGCCAACATGTTTTCAGCACTTTTATTTTCATGCCCAGCTGTCTAAAACACTGCATCTCAGTGCTAGAGGCGTCACTACAGACCCTGGTTCAATTCCAGGCTGTATCACGACCCGGACGTGATTGGGAGTCCCATAGGGATACAATTGGCCCAGCGTCGTCCAGGTTAGGCCGGGGTAGGCAGTCATTGTAAATAAGAATTTGTTCTTAACTCACTTGCCTAGTTAAATAAAAGTTACATATTTTTAAAATGGTTTTTTAAATACCTCTGCAGCAGAACGATGGTGACCAATGTTTGGAACATTAAATAGCAATATCAAATTTGAATCGTAATACACATAGAGTTGTGAGTTGTGAGAATCGCACCTATCAACACCTAAGTATTGTGATAATATCGTATCGTGAGGTCTCTGGCAATTCCCAGCCCCCATCTGAAGTATATAAAGGAAAATAATGATCTATTATTAAAGATGCTTCCTGTCCTGAGCTTATTAGAAGCAACAGCAAAGCAGACTCTTTTATCTAGGTCCTTTATTATTATTCTTTTACCCTTATTTAACTAGGCACCTACATTCACAGTAACACAGTATATTTACATTTTAGTCACTTAGCGGAACGATTTACGGGAGCAATTAGGGTTAAGTGCCTTGCTCAAGGGCACATCGGCAGATGTTTCACCTAGTCAACTTGGGAATTCGAACCAGCAACCTTTCGGTTATCGGCCCAACACACTTAACCACTCGACTACCTGCCACAAACCTGGTGTTGCTAGCTAAGCCCCATGCTCTAACCCTGGTGTTGCTAGCTAAGCCCCTTGCTCGAACCCTGGTGTTGCTATCTAAGCCCCTTACTCTAACCCTGGTGTTGCTAGCTAAGCCCCTTACTCTAACCCTGGGGCGGCAGGGTAGCCTAGTGGTTAGAGCGTTGGACTAGTAACTGGGAAGGTTGCAAGTTCAAACCCCCCGAGCTGACAAGGTACAAATCTGTCGTTCTGCCCCTGAACAGGCAGTTAACCACTGTTCCTAGGCCGTCATTGAAAATAAGAATTTGTTCTTAACTGACTTGCCTAGTTAAATAAAGGTTAAAAAATAAAAAATAAAAAAAGAACCCTGGTGTTGCTAGCTAAACCCCATGCTCTAACCCTGGTGTTGCTAGCTAAGCCCCATGCTCTAACCCTGGTGTTGCTAGCTAAGCCCCACTGGTGTTGCTAGCTAACCCTGGTGTTGCTAGCCCTGGTGTTGCTAGCTAAGCCCCATGCTCTAACCCTGGTGTTGCTAGCTAAGCCCCTTACTCTAACCCTGCTAAGCCCCTTACTGTTGGTGTTGCTAGCTAAGCCCCATGCTCTAACCCTGGTGTTGCTGGTGCTCTAACCCTGGTGTTGCTAGCTAAGCCCCATACTCTAACCCTGGTGTTGCTAGCTAAGCCCCATGCTCTAACCCTGATGTTGCTCTAACCCTGATGTTGCTAGCTAAGCCCCATGCTCTAACCCTGGTGTTGCTATCTAAGCCCCTTACTCTAACCCTGGTGTTGCTAGCTAAGCCCCATGCTCTAACCCTGGTGTTGCTAGCTAAGCCCCATGCTCTAACCCTGGTGTTGCTAGCTAAGCCCCATGCTCTAACCCTGGTGTTGCTAGCTAAGCCCCATGTTCTAACCCTGGTGTTGCTAGCTAAGCCCCATGTTCTAACCCTGGTGTTGCTATCTAAGCCCCTTACTCTAACTAACACACTGGGCCATCAGGATGCGTAGGTCACTGGATCACGTCGTCCGGGTTTAGCCAGGGTAGGCCGTCATTGTAAATAAGAACGTATTCTTTAACTGACTTGCCTTGTTATAGGTTAAAGTTTTTTTTATCACCTTCATCCTGAATATACTGCGATGTGTCTCAACCACATCCTGAATATACTGCCATATGTCTCAACTACATCCTGAATATACTGCCATGTGTCTCACCTACATCCTGAATATACTGCCATGTGTCTCACCTACATCCTGAATATACTGCCATGTGTCTCACCTACATCCTGAATATACTGCCATGTGTCTCAACTACATCCTGAATATACTGCCATGTGTCTCACCTACATCCTGAATATACTGCCATGTGTCTCACCTACATCCTGAATATACTGCCATGTGTCTCACCTACATCCTGAATATACTGCCATGTGTCTCACCTACATCCTGAATATACTGCCATGTGTCTCATCCTGAATATACTGCTGTGTTCACATCCTGAATATACTGCCATGTGTCTCACCTACATCCTGAATATACTGCCATGTGTCTCACCTACATCCTGAATATACTGCCATGTGTCTCAACTACATCCTGAATATACTGCCATGTGTCTCAACTGCATCCTGAATATACTGCCATGTGTCTCAACCACATCCTGAATATACCATGTGTCTCAACCACATCCTGAATACACTGCCATGTGTCTCACCTGCATCCTGAATATACTGCCATGTGTCTCACCTCCTGAATACATCCTGAATATACTGCCATGTGTCTCAACTACATCCTGAATATACTGCCATGTGTCTCAACTGCATCCTGAATATACTGCCATGTGTCTCACCTACATCCTGAATATACTGCCATGTCTCACCTGCAGACGTAGTCCTCTCCTTGGACTAAACAGCTGGCGTTGTTGTGGCAGGGCGAAGGGCTGCACGGGCCTCGCTGCCTCCTGCACTGTGGGCCTGTGGTGCCATCTGAACACTGCCAGACTGAGGCTGCACACTCAGGAGAGGTCTGCAGACACACACACACACGTAAAACAAACACACACGTTTGCACGCACAAGCGCACACACACATGACGAAAAAGGCCTGAAAACGCACTTAAATTAAAGGTAAAGACCAGTGTTAGTGGAGACAGATCAGAGAATAAGACAGATCACTCTCCCTAGCAGAACAAGACAGTGTTAGTGGAGACAGATCACTCTCCCTAGCAGAACAAGACAGATCACTCTCCCCAGCAGAACAAGACAGTGTTAGTGGAGACAGATCACTCTCCCTAGCAGAACAAGACAGTGTTAGTGGAGACTGATCACTCTCCCCAGCAGAACAAGACAGTGTTAGTGGAGACTGATCACTCTCCCCAGCAGAACAAGACAGTGTTAGTGGAGACTGATCACTCTCCCCAGCAGAACAAGACAGTGTTAGTGGAGACAGATCACTCTCCCTAGCAGAACAAGACAGTGTTAGTGGAGACTGATCACTCTCCCCAGCAGAACAAGACAGTGTTAGTGGAGACAGATCACTCTCCCCAGCAGAACAAGACAGTGTTAGTGGAGACTGATCACTCTCCCTAGCAGAACAAGACAGTGTTAGTGGAGACTGATCACTCTCCCCAGCAGAACAAGACAGTGTTAGTGGAGACAGATCACTCTCCCCAGCAGAACAAGACAGTGTTAGTGGAGACAGATCACTCTCCCCAGCAGAACAAGACAGTGTTATGGAGACAGATCACTCTCCCTAGCAGAACAAGACAGTGTTAGTGGAGACAGATCACTCTCCCCAGCAGAACAAGACAGTGTTAGTGGAGACAGATCACCTCCCCAGATCACTCTCCCCAGCAGAACAAGACAGTGTTAGTGGAGACAGATCACTCTCCCCAGCAGAACAAGACAGTGTTATTGGAGACAGATCACTCTCCCTAGCAGAACAAGACAGTGTTAGTGGAGACAGATCACTCTCCCCAGCAGAACAAGACAGTGTTAGTGGAGACAGATCACTCTCCCTAGCAGAACAAGACAGTGTTAGTGGAGACAGATCACTCTCCCCAGCAGAACAAGACAGATCACTCTCCCCAGCAGAACAAGACAGTGTTAGTGGAGACAGATCACTCTCCCCAGCAGAACAAGACAGTGTTAGTGGAGACTGATCACTCTCCCTAGCAGAACAAGACAGTGTTAGTGGAGACAGATCACTCTCCCTAGCAGAACAAGACAGTGTTAGTGGAGACAGATCACTCTCCCCAGCAGAACAAGACAGTGTTAGTGGAGACAGATCACTCTCCCCAGCAGAACAGAAGTGTTAAGACAGATCACTCTCCCTAGCAGAACAAGACAGTGTTAGTGGAGACAGATCACTCTCCCCAGCAGAACAAGACAGTGTTAGTGGAGACAGATCACTCTCCCCAGCAGAACAAGACAGTGTTAGTGGAGACAGATCACTCTCCCCAGCAGAACAAGACAGTGTCACTCTCCCCAGCAGAACAAGACAGTGTTAGTGGAACAAGACAGTGTCCCCAGCAGAACAAGACAGATCACTCTCCCCAGCAGAACAAGACAGTGTTAGTGGAGACAGATCACTCTCCCCAGCAGAACAAGACAGTGTTAGTGGAGACTGATCACTCTCCCTAGCAGAACAAGACAGTGTTAGTGGAGACTGATCACTCTCCCTAGCAGAACAAGACAGTGTTAGTGGAGACAGATCACTCTCCCCAGCAGAACAAGACAGTGTTAGTGGAGACAGATCACTCTCCCCAGCAGAACAAGACAGTGTTATTGGAGACAGATCACTCTCCCTAGCAGAACAAGACAGTGTTAGTGGAGACAGATCACTCTCCCCAGCAGAACAAGACAGTGTTAGTGGAGACAGATCACTCTCCCCAGCAGAACAAGACAGTGTTAGTGGAGACAGATCACTCTCCCCAGCAGAACAAGACAGTGTGTTAGTGGAGACAGATCACTCTCCCCAGCAGAACAGCAGAACAAGACAGTGTTAGTGGAGACAGATCACTCTCCCCAGCAGAACAAGACAGTGTTAGTGGAGACAGATCACTCTCCCCAGCAGAACAAGACAGTGTTAGTGGAGACAGATCACTCTCCCCAGCAGAACAAGACAGTGTTAGTGGAGACAGATCACTCTCCCCAGCAGAACAAGACAGTGTTAGTGGAGACAGATCACTCTCCCCAGCAGAACAAGACAGTGTTAGTGGAGACAGATCACTCTCCCCAGCAGAACAAGACAGTGTTAGTGGAGACAGATCACTCTCCCCAGCAGAACAAGACAGTGTTAGTGGAGACAGATCACTCTCCCCAGCAGAACAAGACAGTGTTAGTGGAGACAGATCACTCTCCCTAGCAGAACAAGACAGTGTTAGTGGAGACAGATCACTCTCCCCAGCAGAACAAGACAGTGTTAGTGGAGACAGATCACTCTCCCCAGCAGAACAAGACAGTGTTAGTGGAGACTGATCACTCTCCCTAGCAGAACAAGACAGTGTTAGTGGAGACAGATCACTCTCCAGAACAAGACAGATAGCAGAACAAGACAGTGTTAGTGGAGACAGATCACTCTCCCCAGCAGAACAAGACAGTGTTAGTGGAGACTGATCACTCTCCCTAGCAGAACAAGACAGTGTTAGTGGAGACTGATCACTCTCCCTAGCAGAACAAGACAGTGTTAGTGGAGACAGATCACTCTCCCCAGCAGAACAAGACAGTGTTATTGGAGACAGATCACTCTCCCTAGCAGAACAAGACAGTGTTAGTGGAGACTGATCACTCTCCCTAGCAGAACAAGACAGTGTTAGTGGAGACAGATCACTCTCCCTAGCAGAACAAGACAGTGTTAGTGGAGACAGATCACTCTCCCCAGCAGAACAAGACAGTGTTAGTGGAGACAGATCACTCTCCCCAGCAGAACAAGACAGTGTTAGTGGAGACAGATCACTCTCCCTAGCAGAACAAGACAGTGTTAGTGGAGACAGATCACTCTCCCTAGCAGAACAAGACAGTGTTAGTGGAGACAGATCACTCTCCCCAGCAGAACAAGACAGTGTTAGTGGAGACAGATCACTCTCCCTAGCAGAACAAGACAGTGTTAGTGGAGACAGATCACTCTCCCCAGCAGAACAAGACAGTGTTAGTGGAGACAGATCACTCTCCCCAGCAGAACAAGACAGTGTTAGTGGAGACTGATCACTCTCCCCAGCAGAACAAGACAGTGTTAGTGGAGACAGATCACTCTCCCCAGCAGAACAAGACAGTGTTAGTGGAGACAGATCACTCTCCCCAGCAGAACAAGACAGTGTTAGTGGAGACAGATCACTCTCCCCAGCAGAACAAGACAGTGCAGAACAAGACAGTGTTAGTGGAGACAGATCACTCTCCCCAGCAGAACAAGACAGTGTTAGTGGAGACAGATCACTCTCCCCAGCAGAACAAGACAGTGTTAGTGGAGACAGATCACTCTCCCCAGCAGAACAAGACAGTGTTATTGGAGACAGATCACTCTCCCTAGCAGAACAAGACAGTGTTAGTGGAGACTGATCACTCTCCCCAGCAGAACAAGACAGTGTTAGTGGAGACAGATCACTCTCCCCAGCAGAACAAGACAGTGTTAGTGGAGACTGATCACTCTCCCCAGCAGAACAAGACAGTGTTAGTGGAGACAGATCACTCTCCCCAGCAGAACAAGACAGTGTTAGTGGAGACAGATCACTCTCCCCAGCAGAACAAGACAGTGTTAGTGGAGACAGATCACTCTCCCCAGCAGAACAAGACAGTGTTAGTGGAGACAGATCACTCTCCCTAGCAGAACAAGACAGTGTTAGTGGAGACAGATCACTCTCCCCAGCAGAACAAGACAGTGTTAGTGGAGACAGATCACTCTCCCCAGCAGAACAAGACAGTGTTAGTGGAGACAGATCACTCTCCCCAGCAGAACAAGACAGTGTTAGTGGAGACAGATCACTCTCCCTAGCAGAACAAGACAGTGTTAGTGGAGACTGATCACTCTCCCTAGCAGAACAAGACAGTGTTAGTGGAGACTGATCACTCTCCCTAGCAGAACAAGACAGTGTTAGTGGAGACTGATCACTCTCCCTAGCAGAACAAGACAGTGTTAGTGGAGACTGATCACTCTCCCTAGCAGAACAAGATCAGATCACTCTCCCTAGCAGAACAAAATCAGTAATAGTGGAGACAAATCACTCTCCCCAGCAGAACAAGACAGTGTTAGTGGAGACAGATCACTCTCCCTAGCAGAACAAGACAGTGTTAGTGGAGACAGATCACTCTCCCCAGCAGAACAAGACAGTGTTAGTGGAGACTGATCACTCTCCCTAGCAGAACAAGACAGTGTTAGTGGAGACTGATCACTCTCCCTAGCAGAACAAGACAGTGTTAGTGGAGACAGATCACTCTCCCCAGCAGAACAAGACAGTGTTATTGGAGACAGATCACTCACCCTAGCAGAACAAGACAGTGTTAGTGGAGACTGATCACTCTCCCTAGCAGAACAAGACAGTGTTAGTGGAGACAGATCACTCTCCCTAGCAGAACAAGACAGTGTTAGTGGAGACTGATCACTCTCCCTAGCAGAACAAGACATTGTTAGTGGAGACAGATCACTCTCCCCAGCAGAACAAGACAGTGTTAGTGGAGACAGATCACTCTCCCCAGCAGAACAAGACAGTGTTATTGGACAGATCACTCTCCCTAGCAGAACAAGACAGTGTTAGTGGAGACTGATCACTCTCCCCAGCAGAACAAGTCAGTGTTAGTGGAGACAGATCACTCTCCCTAGCAGAACAAGACAGTGTTAGTGGAGACTGATCACTCTCCCCAGCAGAACAAGACAGTGTTAGTGGAGACAGATCACTCTCCCCAGCAGAACAAAACAGTGTTAGTGGAGACAGATCACTCTCCCCAGCAGAACAAGACAGTGTTAGTGGAGACAGATCACTCTCCCCAGCAGAACAAGACAGTGTTAGTGGAGACAGATCACTCTCCCTAGCAGAACAAGACAGTGTTAGTGGAGACAGATCACTCTCCCTAGCAGAACAAGACAGTGTTAGTGGAGACAGATCACTCTCCCTAGCAGAACAAGACAGTGTTAGTGGAGACAGATCACTCTCCCCAGCAGAACAAGACAGTGTTATTGGAGACAGATCCCTCTCCCCAGCAGAACAAGACAGTGTTAGTGGAGACAGATCACTCTCCCCAGCAGAACAAAACAGTGTTAGTGGAGACAGATCACTCTCCCTAGCAGAACAAGTCAGTGTTAGTGGAGACTGATCACTCTCCCTAGCAGAACAAGACAGTGTTAGTGGAGACTGATCACTCTCCCTAGCAGAACAAGACAGTGTTAGTGGAGACTGATCACTCTCCCTAGCAGAACAAGTCAGTGTTAGTGGAGACTGATCACTCTCCCTAGCAGAACAAGACAATGTTAGTGGAGACTGATCACTCTCCCTAGCAGAACAAGATAGTGTTATGGGAGACAGATCACTCTCCCTAGCAGAACAAATCAGTAATAGTGGAGACAGATCACTCTCCCCAGCAGAACAAGACAGTGTTAGTGGAGACAGATCACTCTCCCTAGCAGAACAAGACAGTGTTAGTGGAGACAGATCACTCTCCCCAGCAGAACAAGACAGTGTTAGTGGAGAGTGATCACTCTCCCTAGCAGAACAAGACAGTGTTAGTGGAGACTGATCACTCTCCCTAGCAGAACAAGACAGTGTTAGTGGAGACAGATCACTCTCCCCAGCAGAACAAGACAGTGTTATTGGAGACAGATCACTCACCCTAGCAGAACAAGACAGTGTTAGTGGAGACTGATCACTCTCCCTAGCAGAACAAGACAGTGTTAGTGGAGACAGATCACTCTCCCTAGCAGAACAAGACAGTGTTAGTGGAGACTGATCACTCTCCCCAGCAGAACAAGACAGTGTTAGTGGAGACAGATCACTCTCCCTAGCAGAACAAGACAGTGTTAGTGGAGACTGATCACTCTCCCTAGAAGAACAAGACAGTGTTAGTGGAGACAGATCACTCTCCCCAGCAGAACAAGACAGTGTTAGTGGAGACAGATCACTCTCCCAAGCAGAAAAAGACAGTGTTAGTGGAGACAGATCACTCTCCCCAGCAGAACAAGACAGATCACTCTCCCCAGCAGAACAAGACAGTGTTAGTGGAGACAGATCACTCTCCCCAGCAGAACAAGACAGTGTTAGTGGAGACTGATCACTCTCCCTAGCAGAACAAGACAGTGTTAGTGGAGACTGATCACTCTCCCTAGCAGAACAAGACAGTGTTAGTGGAGACAGATCACTCTCCCCAGCAGAACAAGACAGTGTTAGTGGAGACAGATCACTCTCCCCAGCAGAACAAGACAGTGTTATTGGACAGATCACTCTCCCTAGCAGAACAAGACAGTGTTAGTGGAGACTGATCACTCTCCCCAGCAGAACAAGTCAGTGTTAGTGGAGACAGATCACTCTCCCTAGCAGAACAAGACAGTGTTAGTGGAGACTGATCACTCTCCCCAGCAGAACAAGACAGTGTTAGTGGAGACAGATCACTCTCCCCAGCAGAACAAGACAGTGTTAGTGGAGACAGATCACTCTCCCCAGCAGAACAAGACAGTGTTAGTGGAGACAGATCACTCTCCCCAGCAGAACAAGACAGTGTTAGTGGAGACAGATCACTCTCCCTAGCAGAACAAGACAGTGTTAGTGGAGACAGATCACTCTCCCCAGCAGAACAAGACAGTGTTATTGGAGACAGATCCCTCTCCCCAGCAGAACAAGACAGTGTTAGTGGAGACAGATCACTCTCCCCAGCAGAACAAGACAGTGTTAGTGGAGACAGATCATTCTCCCTAGCAGAACAAGTCAGTGTTAGTGGAGACTGATCACTCTCCCTAGCAGAACAAGACAGTGTTAGTGGAGACAGATCACTCTCCCCAGCAGAACAAGACAGTGTTAGTGGAGACAGATCACTCTCCCCAGCAGAACAAGACAGTGTTATTGGAGACAGATCCCTCTCCCCAGCAGAACAAGACAGTGTTAGTGGAGACAGATCACTCTCCCCAGCAGAACAAGACAGTGTTATTGGAGACAGATCCCTCTCCCCAGCAGAACAAGACAGTGTTAGTGGAGACAGATCACTCTCCCTAGCAGAACAAGACAGTGTTAGTGGAGACAGATCACTCTCCCCAGCAGAACAAGACAGAGTTAGTGGAGACAGATCACTCTCCCCAGCAGAACAAGACAGTGTTATTGGAGACAGATCCCTCTCCCCAGCAGAACAAGACAGTGTTAGTGGAGACAGATCACTCTCCCCAGCAGAACAAGACAGTGTTAGTGGAGACAGATCACTCTCCCTAGCAGAACAAGTCAGTGTTAGTGGAGACTGATCACTCTCCCTAGCAGAACAAGACAGTGTTAGTGAAGACTGATCACTCTCCCTAGCAGAATAAGACAGTGTTAGTGGAGACTGATCACTCTCCCTAGCAGAACAAGTCAGTGTTAGTGGAGACTGATCACTCTCCCTAGCAGAACAAGACAGTGTTAGTGGAGACTGATCACTCTCCCTAGCAGAACAAGACAGTGTTATGGGAGACAGATCACTCTCCCTAGCAGAACAAATCAGTAATAGTGGAGACAGATCACTCTCCCCAGCAGAACAAGACAGTGTTAGTGGAGACAGATCACTCTCCCTAGCAGAACAAGACAGTGTTAGTGGAGACTGATCACTCTCCCTAGCAGAACAAGACAGTGTTAGTGGAGACTGATCACTCTCCCTAGCAGAACAAGACAGTGTTAGTGGAGACGGATCACTCTCCCTAGCAGAACAAGACAGTGTTAGTGGAGACGGATCACTCTCCCTAGCAGAACAAGACAGTGTTAGTGGAGACAGATCACTCTCCCCAGCAGAACAAGACAGTGTTAGTGGAGACGGATCACTCTCCCTAGCAGAACAAGACAGTGTTAGTGGAGACGGATCACTCTCCCTAGCAGAACAAGACAGTGTTAGTGGAGACAGATCACTCTCCCTAGCAGAACAAGACAGTGTTAGTGGAGACGGATCACTCTCCCTAGCAGAACAAGACAGTGTTAGTGGAGACTGATCACTCTCCCCAGCAGAACAAGACAGTGTTAGTGGAGACTGATCACTCTCCCTAGCAGAACAAGTCAGTGTTAGTGGAGACTGATCACTCTCCCTAGCAGAACAAGACAGTGTTAGTGAAGACTGATCACTCTCCCTAGCAGAATAAGACAGTGTTAGTGGAGACTGATCACTCTCCCTAGCAGAACAAGTCAGTGTTAGTGGAGACTGATCACTCTCCCTAGCAGAACAAGACAGTGTTAGTGGAGACTGATCACTCTCCCTAGCAGAACAAGACAGTGTTATGGGAGACAGATCACTCTCCCTAGCAGAACAAATCAGTAATAGTGGAGACAGATCACTCTCCCCAGCAGAACAAGACAGTGTTAGTGGAGACAGATCACTCTCCCTAGCAGAACAAGACAGTGTTAGTGGAGACTGATCACTCTCCCTAGCAGAACAAGACAGTGTTAGTGGAGACTGATCACTCTCCCTAGCAGAACAAGACAGTCTTAGTGGAGACGGATCACTCTCCCTAGCAGAACAAGACAGTGTTAGTGGAGACGGATCACTCTCCCTAGCAGAACAAGACAGTGTTAGTGGAGACAGATCACTCTCCCCAGCAGAACAAGACAGTGTTAGTGGAGACGGATCACTCTCCCTAGCAGAACAAGACAGTGTTAGTGGAGACGGATCACTCTCCCTAGCAGAACAAGACAGTGTTAGTGGAGACAGATCACTCTCCCTAGCAGAACAAGACAGTGTTAGTGGAGACGGATCACTCTCCCTAGCAGAACAAGACAGTGTTAGTGGAGACTGATCACTCTCCCCAGCAGAACAAGACAGTGTTAGTGGAGACTGATCACTCTCCCTAGCAGAACAAGACAGTGTTAGTGGAGACGGATCACTCTCCCTAGCAGAACAAGACAGTGTTAGTGGAGACAGATCACTCTCCCCAGCAGAACAAGACAGTGTTATTGGAGACAGATCACTCACCCTAGCAGAACAAGACAGTGTTAGTGGAGACTGATCACTCTCCCTAGCAGAACAAGACAGTGTTAGTGGAGACAGATCACTCTCCCTAGCAGAACAAGACAGTGTTAGTGGAGACTGATCACTCTCCCCAGCAGAACAAGACAGTGTTAGTGGAGACAGATCACTCTCCCTAGCAGAACAAGACAGTGTTAGTGGAGACTGATCACTCTCCCCAGCAGAACAAGACAGTGTTAGTGGAGACAGATCACTCTCCCTAGAAGAACAAGACAGTGTTAGTGGAGACAGATCACTCTCCCCAGCAGAACAAGACAGTGTTAGTGGAGACAGATCACTCTCCCCAGCAGAAAAAGACAGTGTTAGTGGAGACAGATCACTCTCCCCAGCAGAACAAGACAGATCACTCTCCCCAGCAGAACAAGACAGTGTTAGTGGAGACAGATCACTCTCCCCAGCAGAACAAGACAGTGTTAGTGGAGACTGATCACTCTCCCCAGCAGAACAAGACAGTGTTAGTGGAGACAGATCACTCTCCCCAGCAGAACAAGACAGTGTTATTGGACAGATCACTCTCCCTAGCAGAACAAGACAGTGTTAGTGGAGACTGATCACTCTCCCCAGCAGAACAAGTCAGTGTTAGTGGAGACAGATCACTCTCCCCAGCAGAACAAGACAGTGTTATTGGACAGATCACTCTCCCTAGCAGAACAAGACAGTGTTAGTGGAGACTGATCACTCTCCCCAGCAGAACAAGTCAGTGTTAGTGGAGACAGATCACTCTCCCTAGCAGAACAAGACAGTGTTAGTGGAGACTGATCACTCTCCCCAGCAGAACAAGACAGTGTTAGTGGAGACAGATCACTTTCCACAGCAGAACAAGACAGTGTTAGTGGAGACAGATCACTCTCCCCAGCAGAACAAGACAGTGTTAGTGGAGACAGATCACTCTCCCCAGCAGAACAAGACAGTGTTAGTGGAGACAGATCACTCTCCCTAGCAGAACAAGACAGTGTTAGTGGAGACAGATCACTCTCCCCAGCAGAACAAGACAGTGTTATTGGAGACAGATCCCTCTCCCCAGCAGAACAAGACAGTGTTAGTGGAGACAGATCACTCTCCCCAGCAGAACAAGACAGTGTTAGTGGAGACAGATCACTCTCCCTAGCAGAACAAGACAGTGTTAGTGGAGACTGATCACTCTCCCTAGCAGAACAAGACAGTGTTAGTGGAGACAGATCACTCTCCCTAGCAGAACAAGACAGTGTTAGTGGAGACTGATCACTCTCCCTAGCAGAACAAGACAGTGTTAGTGGAGACTGATCACTCTCCCTAGCAGAACAAGACAGTGTTAGTGGAGACTGATCACTCTCCCTAGCAGAACAAGACAGTGTTAGTGGAGACTGATCACTCTCCCTAGCAGAACAAGACAGTGTTAGTGGAGACAGATCACTCTCCCCAGCAGAACAAGACAGTGTTAGTGGAGACAGATCACTCTCCCCAGCAGAACAAGACAGTGTTAGTGGAGACAGATCACTCTCCCTAGCAGAACAAGACAGTGTTAGTGGAGACTGATCACTCTCCCCAGCAGAACAAGACAGTGTTAGTGGAGACAGATCACTCTCCCTAGCAGAACAAGACAGTGTTAGTGGAGACTGATCACTCTCCCCAGCAGAACAAGACAGTGTTAGTGGAGACAGATCACTCTCCCCAGCAGAACAAGACAGTGTTAGTGGAGACAGATCACTCTCCCCAGCAGAACAAGACAGTGTTAGTGGAGACAGATCACTCTCCCCAGCAGAACAAGACAGTGTTAGTGGAGACAGATCACTCTCCCTAGCAGAACAAGACAGTGTTAGTGGAGACAGATCACTCTCCCCAGCAGAACAAGACAGTGTTAGTGGAGACAGATCACTCTCCCCAGCAGAACAAGACAGTGTTAGTGGAGACAGATCACTCTCCCCAGCAGAACAAGACAGTGTTAGTGGAGACAGATCACTCTCCCTAGCAGAACAAGACAGTGTTAGTGGAGACTGATCACTCTCCCTAGCAGAACAAGACAGTGTTAGTGGAGACAGATCACTCTCCCCAGCAGAACAAGACAGTGTTAGTGGAGACAGATCACTCTCCCCAGCAGAACAAGACAGTGTTAGTGGAGACAGATCACTCTCCCCAGCAGAACAAGACAGTGTTAGTGGAGACAGATCACTCTCCCCAGCAGAACAAGACAGTGTTAGTGGAGACAGATCACTCTCCCTAGCAGAACAAGACAGTGTTAGTGGAGACTGATCACTCTCCCTAGCAGAACAAGACAGTGTTAGTGGAGACAGATCACTCTCCCCAGCAGAACAAGACAGTGTTAGTGGAGACAGATCACTCTCCCCAGCAGAACAAGACAGTGTTAGTGGAGACAGATCACTCTCCCTAGCAGAACAAGTCAGTGTTAGTGGAGACTGATCACTCTCCCTAGCAGAACAAGACAGTGTTAGTGAAGACTGATCACTCTCCCTAGCAGAACAAGACAGTGTTAGTGGAGACTGATCACTCTCCCTAGCAGAACAAGTCAGTGTTAGTGGAGACTGATCACTCTCCCTAGCAGAACAAGACAGTGTTAGTGGAGACTGATCACTCTCCCTAGCAGAACAAGACAGTGTTATGGGAGACAGATCACTCTCCCTAGCAGAACAAATCAGTAATAGTGGAGACAGATCACTCTCCCCAGCAGAACAAGACAGTGTTAGTGGAGACAGATCACTCTCCCTAGCAGAACAAGACAGTGTTAGTGGAGACTGATCACTCTCCCTAGCAGAACAAGACAGTGTTAGTGGAGACTGATCACTCTCCCTAGCAGAACAAGACAGTGTTAGTGGAGACTGATCACTCTCCCTAGCAGAACAAGACAGTGTTAGTGGAGACAGATCACTCTCCCTAGCAGAACAAGACAGTGTTAGTGGAGACAGATCACTCTCCCCAGCAGAACAAGACAGTGTTAGTGGAGACTGATCACTCTCCCTAGCAGAACAAGACAGTGTTAGTGGAGACAGATCACTCTCCCTAGCAGAACAAGACAGTGTTAGTGGAGACAGATCACTCTCCCTAGCAGAACAAGACAGTGTTAGTGGAGACAGATCACTCTCCCTAGCAGAACAAGACAGTGTTAGTGGAGACTGATCACTCTCCCCAGCAGAACAAGACAGTGTTAGTGGAGATCACTCTCCCTAGAGAACAAGACAGTGTTAGTGGAGACACTCTCCCTAGCAGAACAAGACAGTGTTAGTGGAGACAGATCACTCTCCCCAGCAGAACAAGACAGTGTTAGTGGAGACAGATCACTCACCCTAGCAGAACAAGACAGTGTTAGTGGAGACTGATCACTCTCCCTAGCAGAACAAGACAGTGTTAGTGGAGACAGATCACTCTCCCTAGCAGAACAAGACAGTGTTAGTGGAGACTGATCACTCTCCCCAGCAGAACAAGACAGTGTTAGTGGAGACAGATCACTCTCCCTAGCAGAACAAGACAGTGTTAGTGGAGACTGATCACTCTCCCCAGCAGAACAAGACAGTGTTAGTGGAGACAGATCACTCTCCCTAGAAGAACAAGACAGTGTTAGTGGAGACAGATCACTCTCCCCAGCAGAACAAGACAGTGTTAGTGGAGACAGATCACTCTCCCCAGCAGAAAAGACAGTGTTAGTGGAGACAGATCACTTTCCCCAGCAGAACAAGACAGATCACTCTCCCCAGCAGAACAAGACAGTGTTAGTGGAGACAGATCACTCTCCCCAGCAGAACAAGACAGTGTTAGTGGAGACTGATCACTCTCCCCAGCAGAACAAGACAGTGTTAGTGGAGACAGATCACTCTCCCCAGCAGAACAAGACAGTGTTAGTGGAGACAGATCACTCTCCCTAGCAGAACAAGACAGTGTTAGTGGAGACTGATCACTCTCCCCAGCAGAACAAGACAGTGTTAGTGGAGACAGATCACTCTCCCCAGCAGAACAAGACAGTGTTAGTGGAGACAGATCACTCTCCCTAGCAGAACAAGACAGTGTTAGTGGAGACTGATCACTCTCCCAAGACAGTGTTAGTGGAGACTGCAGAACAAGACAGTGTTAGTGGAGACAGATCACTCTCCCTAGCAGAACAAGACAGTGTTAGTGGAGACTGATCACTCTCCCCAGCAGAACAAGACAGTGTTAGTGGAGACAGATCACTCTCCCAGCAGAACAAGACAGTGTTAGTGGAGACAGATCACTCTCCCCAGCAGAACAAGACAGTGTTAGTGGACAGATCACTCTCCCCAGCAGAACAAGACAGTGTTAGTGGAGACAGATCACTCTCCCTAGCAGAACAAGACAGTGTTAGTGGAGACAGATCACTCTCCCCAGCAGAACAAGACAGTGTTATTGGAGACAGATCACTCTCCCCAGCAGAACAAGACAGTGTTAGTGGAGACAGATCACTCTCCCCA
This sequence comes from Oncorhynchus gorbuscha, assembly GCF_021184085.1. Lineage (NCBI taxonomy): Eukaryota > Metazoa > Chordata > Actinopteri > Salmoniformes > Salmonidae > Oncorhynchus > Oncorhynchus gorbuscha. Next base: position 2,575,446 of record NC_060180.1, on the reverse strand, counting down.
GCAGAACAAGACAGTGTTAGTGGAGACAGATCACTCTCCCTAGCAGAACAAGTCAGTGTTAGTGGAGACTGATCACTCTCCCTAGCAGAACAAGACAGTGTTAGTGGAGACTGATCACTCTCCCTAGCAGAACAAGACAGTGTTAGTGGAGACTGATCACTCTCCCTAGCAGAACAAGTCAGTGTTAGTGGAGACTGATCACTCTCCCTAGCAGAACAAGACAGTGTTAGTGGAGACTGATCACTCTCCCTAGCAGAACAAGACAGTGTTATGGGAGACAGATCACTCTCCCTAGCAGAACAAATCAGTAATAGTGGAGACAGATCACTCTCCCCAGCAGAACAAGACAGTGTTAGTGGAGACTTTTCACTCTCCCCAGCAGAACAAGACAGTGTTAGTGGAGACAGATCACTCTCCCTAGCAGAACAAGACAGTGTTAGTGGAGACAGATCACTCTCCCTAGCAGAACAAGACAGTGTTAGTGGAGACAGATCACTCTCCCTAGCAGAACAAGACAGTGTTAGTGGAGACAGATCACTCTCCCCAGCAGAACAAGACAGTGTTAGTGGAGACAGATCACTCTCCCCAGCAGAACAAGACAGTGTTATTGGAGACAGATCACTCTCCCTAGCAGAACAAGACAGATCACTCTCCCCAGCAGAACAAGACAGTGTTAGTGGAGACTGATCACTCTCCCCAGCAGAACAAGACAGTGTTAGTAGAGACAGATCACTCTCCCTAGCAGAACAAGACAGTGTTAGTAGAGACAGATCACTCTCCCCAGCAGAACAAGTGAGTAAAGAACTGTAACAGTACAACGTTAGGGAGTGAAACGGGATAGCTGCAGTGACACAGAGAGAAGAAGAAGTGTATCGTTTGTTTAATGTGACAAGGTGAAAGCTGTACTTTCTGATGGTTACTAACTATGCTTTTTTTTTTTTTTTTTTTTTTGACTCCCTTTTTCTTTTCAATTTTGATCTTGTCTCATCGCTGCATTTCCCCAACGGGCTCGGGAGGCGAAGGTCGAGTCATGGGGAGGAAACATGACCCACCAAACCGCACTTCTTAACGCCCGCTTAACCCATAAGCCAGCTGCACCAATGTGTCGGAGGAAATACTGTTCAACTGACAACCATCGTCCGCCTGCAGTCACCCAGCTCGCCACAAGGAGTCGCTAGAGAGTAATGAGCCAAGTAAAGCCCCCCCCCCGGCCAAACCTTCCCTAACCCGGACGACGCTGGGCTAATTGTGCACCACCCTGTGGGACTCCCGGTCAAGACCAGTTGTGAAACAACTTGGGATCGAACCCGGTCTGTAGTGACGCCACTGCGATGCGGGGCCTTCGACTACAGCGCCACTCGAACTATGCATTTCATTTGTTAAATGTCATTTGGTTTTGTATTTTGTGCACACGTACGTAAAGAAATAGTGTCTTATAAGCCCATTGGGCAACAATTGGTGTTCGAGACTTAAATAAATAAATCGATCCATCATAGAGAAACTAAGAATAGATGGAGACAGCAAGGCCATTAGCTCGACTAGCGTACTCCAGCTCTCATCACATCTCATCAGGAATGATCTTGACAATAATAATATATCTGACTCAAGAGTCAGAGATGATAAAACCAAGATCCTTAATCAGAGAAGATACTAATATTAACAGTTGCTTCGAGTCGCCAAGGCTCTCGGGTTGAAAGATGAGTTCATTTTCAGTCAGATGAAGTCCCTTATAGAGATGAGACTGAGGCAAAATCAATGTCAAACAGATCAGGTTGACATTAGAGTGCTGCTATGCTATCAACACTGGGCTCCCATTGATGTGACTGTGTTATGAAGGTTGTTATGCGTAATCCTGCATCACTCATTAAGGTGTTATAACTGGTTAAGAATGCCTTACAGAACATTCTCGGTTGGGTTGAGAAACTCATTACAAATCAGTTATTGTCAAATCTGTGGCAAATTCCATAATGAAGTCACAAGTGAAGGTCACAAAAAGACAATTAGCCCATTTTAATATATATGTTTCTCTCTATGCTTCGCCTCTTGCATAATAGAGAAACTATTGGCACTCAGCAGTTGATGATTAAAACCCCTGTCCTGTATCACCGTAACATTTCATAGATAAAAGGCCTGAAATTGAAAACGGACTGTGGCCAACAGACGCCTCCATCTAGAACAAAAGAGCCCCTTTCATAACTGCAATTTCAATCTGCCTCTTAAAATATGCAATAGTTAATTCCAGTCTAATCAAAATAGCCACCACAAATAACCAGAGCCACCACCATCACGCTTTCCTTCCCCAAGCAATGCTAACCCCCCCCCATTGAAGGCAGAAATATTCATTGTTGTTCCAACCTTCAAAAGTACACTCGATCTGCTTCAAAGACTAAGATATTAATTTTCATGTGACATTTCCTATTAAATCAGGCTCTGAGAGGCGGAGGAGGAGGAGGAGGCCTCAGAAGAATGAAGAAGGAGAAATGGGATGCGTCCATAATGACATCTTATTCCCTCTATAGTGCGATACCTTGGGCCAGACTGCATGGGCTCTGGTGGAAAGCGGTGCACTATTTCGAGTGCCATTTGGGACATAGAAATAGAGTTCTCACATGTTCCCCCAAGGAGCACGCCTTTTCCCGCTGACATTCGTATGACAGGCAATTGATGTTAACGGGGGTGTCACAGCGGAGGCCCGTGAATCCCTCCAGACAAGCACAAGCATATCCAGCGGCGCTCTCGGAGCTCTCCTCACACTCTCCGCCGTTCCTACATGGGTTGGGATCACAAGATGTCCCACAAGGTGGACCTATGGATGAGAATGAACAGTTGGTTATTGGATAAGATTCCCAGAGGCGTTGAACTTCAATGAATATTTGACACGTGACAGTTCTCAGGCTGGATGTCAGAGATAGAGCAGAAGTGTCGGTCCAATAACCCATGATAACTCAGGACACCTGAAAACAATCGGAGAGGTCTCCACAGCTGAACTCGACAGTATTTGAACTCGACAGCCATACAAACTTCACGGACACTGTTAGTTCAAGTCAGTCCGATTGAGAGCATGGCTCCAAAAAGAGCAAATGATTGTGATAATTTGTTGAGGAAAAACTTGATCTGTTCCTCACTTTAACAACTCTGATTTCAACATTTCATCCCACAGCAACATACAGTTTAAACCATATAAATATAAGAAATTATATTTCTATTATATTTCTATGGTTTAAACCACAGAGGCGGGAAATACAGCAAAACCACCAGGATGAGGATGTGAACAGTACCTCAGTACCTGGTCAGGGATGTGAACAGTACCTCAGTACCTGGTCAGGGATGTGAACAGTACCTCAGTACCTGGTCAGGGATGTGAACAGTACCTCAGTACCTGGTCAGGGAACAGTACCTCAGTACCTGGTCAGGGATGTGAACAGTACCTCAGTACCTGGTCAGGGATGTGAACAGTACCTCAGTACCTGGTCAGGGATGTGAACAGTACCTCAGTACCTGGTCAGGGATGTGAACAGTACCTGGTCAGGGATGTGTACAGTACCTCAGTACCTGGTCAGGGATGTGAACAGTACCTCAGTACCTGGTCAGGGATGTGAACAGTACCTCAGTACCTGGTCAGGGATGTGAACAGTACCTCAGTACCTGGTGTGAACAGTACAGGGATGTGGGATGTGACAGTACCTCAGTACCTGGTCAGGGATGTGAACAGTACCTCAGTACCTGGTCAGGGATGTGAACTGGTCAGTACCTCAGTACCTGGTCAGGGATGATGTACCTGGTCAGGGACAGTACCTCAGTACCTGGTCAGGGATGTGAACAGTACCTCAGTACCTGGTCAGGGATGTGAACAGTACCTCAGTACCTGGTCAGGGATGTGAACAGTACCTCAGTACCTGGTCAGGGATGTGAACAGTACCTCAGTACCTGGTCAGGGATGTGAACAGTACCTCAGTACCTGGTCAGGGATGTGAACAGTACCTCAGTACCTGGTCAGGGATGTGAACAGTACCTCAGTACCTGGTCAGGGATGTGAACAGTACCTCAGTACCTGGTCAGGGATGTGAACAGTACCTCAGGGATGTGACCTGGTCAGGGATGTGAACAGTACCTCAGTACCTGGTCAGGGATGTGAACAGTACCTCAGTACCTGGTCAGGGATGTGAACAGTACCTCAGTACCTGGTCAGGGATGTGAACAGTACCTCAGTACCTGGTCAGGGATGTGAACAGTACCTCAGTACCTGGTCAGGGATGTGAACAGTACCTGGTCAGGGATACCTGGTCAGGGATGTGAACAGTACCTCAGTACCTGGTCAGGGATGTGTAACAGTACCTCAGTACCTGGTCAGGGATGTGAACAGTACCTCAGTACCTGGTCAGGGATGTGAACAGTACCTCAGTACCTGGTCAGGGATGTGAACAGTACAGTACCTCAGTACCTGGTCAGGGATGTGAACAGTACCTCAGTACCTGGTCAGGGATGTGAACAGTACCTCAGTACCTGGTCAGGGATGTGAACAGTACCTCAGTACCTGGTCAGGGATGTGAACAGTACCTCAGTACCTGGTCAGGGATGTGAACAGTACAGTACCTGGTCAGTACCTGGTCAGGGATGTGAACAGTACCTCAGTACCTGGTCAGGGATGGGAACAGTACCTCAGTACCTGGTCAGGGATGTGAACAGTACCTGGTCAGGGATGTGACCTGGTCAGGGATGTGAACAGTACCTCAGTACCTGGTCAGGGATTTGAACAGTACCTCAGTACCTGGTCAGGGATGTGAACAGTACCTCAGTACCTGGTCAGGGATGTGAACAGTACCTCAGTACCTGGTCAGGGATGTGAACAGTACCTCAGTACCTGGTCAGGGATGGGCACAGTACCTGGTCAGGGATGTGAACAGTACCTCAGTACCTGGTCAGGGATGTGAACAGTACCTCAGTACCTGGTCAGGGATGTGAACAGTACCTCAGTACCTGGTCAGGGATATGAACAGTACCTCAGTACCTGGTCAGGGATGTGAACAGTACCTCAGTACCTGGTCAGGGATGTGAACAGTACCTCAGTACCTGGTCAGGGATGTGAACAGTACCTCAGTACCTGGTCAGGGATGTGAACAGTACCTGGTCAGGGATGTGAACAGTACCTCAGTACCTGGTCAGGGATGTGAACAGTACCTGGTCAGGGATGTGAACAGTACCTCAGTACCTGGTCAGGGATATGAACAGTACCTCAGTACCTGGTCAGGGATGTGAACAGTACCTGGTCAGGGATGTGAACAGTACCCCAGTACCTGGTCAGGGATGTGAACAGTACCTCAGTACCTGGTCAGGGATGTGAACAGTACCTCAGTACCTGGTCAGGGATGTGAACAGTACCTCAGTACCTGGTGAGGGATGTGAACAGTACCTCAGTACCTGGTCATAGAGTTCTGTTCAAGTTAATAACATTATCCACTACTTGTCCTACATGTGAATCACACGCTCATTAAAGAAAGAGTGCCTTCCTTTACTCAGTGTTTTATTGGGTTTGATGATGGTGTTTTCAAACACACGAGCAATCCTGAAGTATCCCATGTATATATTTGTCTTCATGTGAATACAAGGCTCCAGGGCTCTCTCTCTCTCCTTGACTCTAATTAATAATCAACTGCTTTTCCTGGACCCACTCACTTGTTCCTTGAGCAAGGTCTCCCTACACTACACTGTGGGATCATCCCAAATGGCACCCTATTCCCTATATAGTGCACTACTTTTGATCAGGGCCCTATGTGACACTATATAGGGAATAGGGTGCTATTTGGGATGCAAGCCTCCCTATACTGTATCATCTCTCCTATGCGCTTCTTCCGTCTATTTTGGAACACACAAGTGAATCTGAACTCCACACCAATTCCCACAACCCAAGAGAAGAACCAGGAAGTTGGCTTTTCATCTCAGTATAAAAGACAAAAGAGAATGAATTTTCAAGCATGCAACCAAACCACTAAACCTCACGCAACAGCTCCTATGTTTACTCATAAGAAAACTAGGCTATATTCGTTGTGTCAAATTGGCCCTCCTAATGATGCAACTTTCTCTGGCACAAAAAGTCAGAGAAGAGGAGCTGGAAACACAAACTGTGTGGTTGGTATTCTCCTTTTCTCTTTCATATTTTTCCCTCCTTTTCAATGCTTTTATTGTTATTATGTTCTGTTCTAATTAGCAAATAGACCTTTTAAAGTAAATCACAGTCTTCTCCAAGTACCTGTACCATTGATGTCCTATTGTATGATCAACATAACAACATGAACAAGACATAGAAATGAAAAGATATATCCCCTCAGGGCATAAAATTATTAAACTGCTTATTGGCATTAGGATTCTGTCAAACACTGTTGGCCATTGTACAGCTCTTGATATCTCTGTTGATGTTTCCTGTCCTGAGACTGGAGACACAACAGGTATCATGCTGTTTCTGTTCTTTTGCGTGGTCTACATATCATCATCCCCATACTACCAGGGGAGAATGCAGAACAAACACCCCAAGCTGCTTAATACATTATTACAGTCGAGAAAAAGGAAATCAGTTGGCGGACTGCCACCACCATCTTTAATATCACAATGGACTTTTAACTGGGAGAGAAAGATGAAGTATGACTGGTCAAACTGTCTACAGGAAGATATAAGAAAGGTCCAGAATTGACTGGAACATCAACAGTCTACCTAGTACGAGTGGGGTCTTTTCAACATGGTCTCATTTCAATATGCCAAAATGGTGACATTTAATCATTGTGACCTACTTGTTGTGTGTATTTACTGAAATGTATGTGTAACTAATAGATGAGCGCACACACACACACATTTTTAAATGTATGTAAATTGTAAAGTCTGTTGTCTGTAATGTATTTTTCGTTATATGTCGGACCAAAGTAAGACTAGCTGTCACCATTGGTGTCGGCTAATGGGGATCCTTATGAATCAAAAAATACATCAGCTGAGCTAACCTTTTACACTGAACAAAAATATAAAACACAACACGCAACAATTTCAAAGATTTTACTGCGTTACAGTAAAATCAGTCAATTGAAATCAATTAATTAGGTCCTAATCTATGGATTTCACATGACAGGGAATACGGATATGCATCTGTTGGTCACACATACCTTTTGTTTTTAAAGTAGGGGTGTGAATCAGAAAACCATTCGGTATCTGGTGTGACCACCATTTGCCTCATGCAGCGTGACACATCTCCTTCACTTAGAGTTGATCAGGCTGTTGATTGTGGCCTGTGGAATGTTGCCCCACTCCTCTTCAATTGCTGTGCGAAGTTGCTGGATATTGGTGGGAACTGGAACACTCTGTCGTACACGCTTCGATCCAGAGTAGGGGTATGAATGTTTAAACATTTTAATGAAGTTGGGATCCTTAAGTAGGCTGTCAAGTGTTTATAAGAATTTGTTCTTAATTAACTTGCCTAGTTAAATAAAGGTTAAATAAAAAATGTATTAATTAAAATCACAGTTCAGTGATCACAAAACATTATTTTCTGTGTTCTAGCCGATAGGCTATAAATGCCTGGGGAAGTTGTGTAATTCAAATAAAACCAGAGAGGATGAGGCAAATTTTAGGCTTGGTAAATTTGCAAGGCATGCAAGACAAGACATGACATAGTGAGATGCAGATTACCAAAACATATGAGCAGGCTTCTGCTTTTTCCATCTCTCTCCCTCCCTCTCGCTGGCCTGGCTGCTCAGCCTTTCCCTCCCTCCCTCCCTCACGCTGGCCTGGCTGCTCAGCCTTTCCCTCCCTCCCTCACGCTGGCCTGGCTACTCTGCCTCTCCCTCCCTCCCTCACGCTGGCCTGGCTGCTCTGCCTCTCCCTCCCTCCCCCACGCTGGCCTGGCTGCTCGCCTCTCCCTCCCTCCCCCACGCTGGCCTGGCTGCTCAGCCTTTCCCTCCCTCCCTCACGCTGGCCTGGCTGTTCCGCCTCTCCCTCCCTCCGTCACGCTGGCCTGGCTGTTCCACCTCTCCCTCCCTCCCTCACGCTGGCCTGGCTGCTCCGCCTCTCCCTCCCTCCCTCACGCTGGCCTGGCTGTTCCGCCTCTCCCTCCCTTCCTCACGCTGGCCTGGCTGCTCCGCGTCTCCCTCCCTCCCTCATGCTGGCCTGGCTGCTCCGCCTCTCCCTCCCTCCCTCATGCTGGCCTGGCTGCTCAGCCTTTCCCTCCCTCACGCTGGCCTGGCTGCTCCGCGTCTCCCTACCTCCCTCACGCTGGCCTGGCTGCTCCGCGTCTCCCTACCTCCCTCACGCTGGCCTGGCTGCTCCGCCCTCTCCCTCCCTCACGCTGGCCTGGCTGCTCCGCCTCCCTCCTCCCTCACGCTGGCCTGGCTGCTCCGCCTCCCTCCCTCCCTCACGCTGGCCTGGCTGCTCCGCCTCTCCCTCCCTCACGCTGGCCTGGCTGCTCCGCCTCTCCCTCCCTCACGCTGGCCTGGCTGCTCCGCCTCTCCCTCCCTCACGCTGGCCTGGCTGCTCCGCCTCTCCCTCCCTCACGCTGGTCTGGCTGCTCCGCCTCTCCCTCCCTCCCTCACGGTGGTCTGGCTGCTCCATCTCTCCCTCCCTCACGCTGGCCTGGCTGCTCCGCCTCTCCCTCCCTCACGCTGGCCTGGCTGCTCCGCCTCTCTCTCCCTCAAGCTGGCCTGGCTGCTCCGCCTCTCCCTCCCTCACGCTGGTCTGGCTGCTCCGCCTCTCCCTCCCTCCCTCCCTCCCTCACGCTGGCCTGGCTGCTCCGCCTCTCTCTCCCTCACACTGGCCTGGCTGCTCCGCCTCTCTCTCCCTCACACTGGCCTGGCTGCTCCGCCTCTCTCTCCCTCACACTGGCCTGGCTGCTCCGCCTCTCTCTCCCTCACACTGGCCTGGCTGCTCCGCCTCTCTCTCCCTCACACTGGCCTGGCTGCTCCGCCTCGCTCTCCCTCACACTGGCCTGGCTGCTCCGCCTCTCTCTCCCTCACACTGGCCTGGCTGCTCCGTCTCTTCCTAATGATGCCAGTGTGTGCTCAGTCTTCGGTCTGTTGCCTGTAGAATATCCTAGCCTATTCATGGCACTAATGTCTTCGAGACAGTTTTGCAAGCATTTTTGCCTCATGAAATGACAGTAGGCTACTGGTAGCCTGTATCGATTACGCTTTTCAGACATAATGGAACATGGCTCCTTATTCTGTATGTTAGGGTAGGCTACGTCATGTTATCCTGTATGTTAGGGTAGGCTACACTATGTTATTCTGTATGTTAGGGTAGGCTACGTAATGTTATTCTGTATGTTAGGGTAGGCTACGTCATGTTATCCTGTATGTTAGGGTAGGCTACACTATGTAATCCTGTATGTTAGGGTAGGCTACACTATGTTATCCTGTATGTTAGGGTAGGCTACACTATGTTATTCTGTATGTTAGGGTAGGCTACGGCATGTTATCCTGTATGTTAGGGTATGCTACACTATGTAATCCTGTATGTTAGGGTATGCTACACTATGTTATTCTGTATGTTAGGGTAGGCTACACTATGTTATTCTGTATGTTAGGGTAGGCTACACTATGTTATTCTGTATGTTAGGGTAGGCTACGTCATGTTATTCTGTATGTTAGGGTATGCTACACTATGTTATTCTGTATGTTAGGGTATGCTACTATGTTATTCTGTATGTTATTCTGTTCTGTATGTTAGGGTAGGCTACACTATGTTATTCTGTATGTTAGGGTAGGCTACAGCATATTATCCTGTATGTATGTTAGGTTAGGGTAGGCTACGTAATGTTATTCTGTATGTTAGGGTAGGCTACACTATGTTATTCTGTATGTTAGGGTAGGCTACACTATGTTATCCTGTATGTTAGGGTAGGCTACGGCATGTTATTCTGTATGTTAGGGTAGGCTACACTATGTTATTCTGTATGTTAGGGTAGGCTACGTCATGTTATTCTGTATGTTAGGGTAGGCTACGTCATGTTATTCTGTATGTTAGGGTAGGCTACACTATGTTATTCTGTATGTTAGGGTAGGCTACATGTTATTCTGTATGTTATTCTGTATGTTAGGGTAGGCTACGTCATGTTATTCTGTATGTTGTTAGGGTAGGCTACACTATGTTATTCTGTATGTTAGGGTAGGCTACGTCATGTTATTCTGTATGTTAGGGTAGGCTACGTCATGTTATTCTGTATGTTAGGGGCTAGGTTATTCTGTATGTTAGGGTAGGCTACGTCATGTTATTCTGTATGTTATTCTGTATGTTAGGGTAGGCTACACTATGTTATTCTGTATGTTAGGGTAGGCTACGGCATATTATTCTGTATGTTAGGGTAGGCTACACTATGTTTTTTTAAATGCCGACACAAAACCTTCTCTGGTGAATCGAACAGACATTTTACTTGTCTGTAAAGGAATGCCGCTTCTGAAGTCCATCACTAGGAAACCAGAACTGTCAATCAAATAATTGAGCTGCTGCTTGCAGCCTGCCAACTACACACAGACCACTCTCTCCTCTCTTTTTAAATACCGTGACTTACCAAGACATTCAGCAGAAAGAAAGCACATCTAGTTACCATACCATAAAAACAGCATAAACAACAACACAGCAGCTCATCAATCAGTTAACTGTAGTCAGGGAAACCATACCGAACATGTAAAGACCTGAAAAGGCACTTTTTTAAATTTTTGGTAAAGTTATGAATAGTTGATATCAACATGTTACCGTAGCTGTGTTGTATGTCTGTAAAGTGTTACAGTAGATGTAACTTCTTTACAAGTCCCTGGGGTTCATACATACGTAATATGACCATTATTCTGCACTGTAAATTGACACAGAGTTTAAACGTTAAGCAAAATTGTCCATTTGTCACATCGCTAATTCAAAGCATCCCAAACATGCTCAATGTGTGGCATGTCTGGTGAGTATGCAGGTCATGGAAGAAGAGACATTTTCAGCTTCCAGTTGTGGTCTTCAGATCCTTGCGATATGGAGTCATCGTTATCATGCTGAAACATGAAATGGTGGCGGAGGATGAATGCCACGACAACGTTGACATCAGCAAACCGCTCACCCACACAAAGCCATCTGCCCGGTAAAGTTGAAACAGTTCCAGCATGCCAGTGGCCATCGAAGGTGAGCATTTGCACACTGAAGTCGGTTACGATGCCGAACTGCAGTCAGGTCAAGACCCTGGTGAGGATGACGAGCACGTAGATGAGATTCCCTGAGACGGTTTCTGACAGTTTGTGTAAAAATGATTCGGTCCTGCAAACCCACAGTTTCCTCAGCTGTCCGGGTGGCTGATCTCAGACGATCGATCCCGCAAATGAAAAAGCCGTGTGTGAAGATCCTGAGCTGGCGTGGTTACACAAGGTCTGCAGTTGTGAGGCCGGTTGGGTGTACTCCCAAATTCTCTAAAACGACGGAGCTTATGGTAGAGACATTAACATTAAATTCTCTGTCAACAGCTCTGGAGGACATTGCTGCAGTCAGCATGCCAATAGCACGCTCACTCAAAACGTGAGACATCTGTGACATTGTGCTGTGTGACCAAACTACACATTTTAGAGTGGCCTTTTATTGTCCCCAGCACAAGGTGCACCTGTGCAATGATCATGCTGTTTAATCAGCTTCTTGATGTGCCATACCTTTCAGGCAGTTGGATTATTGTGGCAAAGGAGAAATGGTCACTAACAGGGATATAAACAAATTTGTACACAACATTTGAAAGAAATAAAGCTTTTTGTGCAGATGGAACATTTCTGGAACTTTTTATTTCAGCTCAAGAAACATGGGACCAACACTTTACATGTTGCATTTATATTTTCAATGTAGTTGTATGTCACTTAGGGTGACATATTACCTACTGTATATCAGATCAATTATAATGACGTGCCATATTTAACCCTTATAAAGAATCATAATTACATTGAATGCCTATGATTCGTTTTGAATTATCCTCCCCCCTCTGTAAATCCTATTTAAATTATGCAAAACAACAAACTTAATTGAATAAAGGAGAATAAATGGACTTTATGGAGCTGACATCAGTAGCTCAGATCAGAGCTAGAAGTTTTGGACAAGAGCATCTTGGCTTGGAGACACATACATTACATACTGTAATCCACCTCTAATGTCAAATGCCGCGGTGGTGACATTGGCTTCTCCACGTGGGATAAAATTAGACTGAACACACCGCTGGTTCAAGGTGAATACAATTTGATTCTATTCCCTGGCGTAGGCTTTTCATTTTTGTGTTCTTCAGTAGGCACTAACTCATTTATCTTTCTCTGTGATTCTTCTTGTAGCATATTCCTCTATGCTAATTCCCCTGCGTATTCTAGTGCTCTTGTTCCCAGAGGCTTCCAATAGGATGTATCCCAAATGGCACCCTATTCAATATATAGTGCACTACCTATGGGCCCTGGTAAAAAGTAGTGCACTGCATTGTGAATAGGGTGCCATTTGGGACTCAACCATAGCCTGTGTGCAGGTATCAGTGGACATCAATCTTACAGTATATACATACAGCTTCTGGGCTTGTTTAGGCTTGCTACACTAGCCATTGGAAATTGAGTTTGCATAGCGGGTTGCCTACCAAAGGCCGAAACAAGAGTCTTTGGGAATAATGTAGTTTACGCAAGTTCAACATCACTAAGGCTGGTCACTTTCACATTTATCTAGTAAGCACAATATAATTCACATCGCTTCCTTTCACTGGCATAGCAGGTATCTATAAGGTAGTATTTATAATGATACCTCATCAGCATAGCAGGTATCTATAGGGTAGTATTTATAATGATACCTCAACAACATAGAAGATATTCATTTGGTAGTATTTATAATGATACCTCATCAACATAGCAGGTATCTATAGGGTAGTATTTATAATGATACCTCATCAACATAGCAGGTATAGTATAGGGTAGTATTTATAATGATACCTCATCAACATAGAAGATATTCATTTGGTAGTATTTATAATGATACCTCATCAACATAGCAGGTATAGTATAGGGTAGTATTTATAATGATACCTCAACAACATAGCAGGTATAGCAGGTATAGATATCATCAACATAGGGTAGTATTTATAATGATACCTCATCAACATAGTATCTATAGGGTATTTATAATGATACCTCATCAACATAGCAGGTATCTATAGGGTAGTATTTATAATGATACCTCAAAAACATAGCAGGTATAGTATAGGGTAGTATTTATAATGATACCTCATCAACATAGCAGGTATCTATAGGGTAGTATTTATAATGATACCTCAAAAACATAGCAGGTATAGTATAGGGTAGTATTTATAATGATACCTCAACAACATAGAAATTAATTTGGTAGTATTTATAATGATACCTCATCAGCATAGCATCACATCTCCGCTGGTACTTTTCTATTAGCAAGTGTGAGGAATGTCATTCACCTATTACCTTCAGCCTATGAGCGTGGCACACTAGAGAAATTCCACCACGCTTGCTGAATGGGCGCACTCATGCAATAATCACTTTCCCTTCCTCCAACCAATGGGAATGAATCTAGGAGAGTTTGTCAACTCAACCCTTGTGTCTTGCTTGTTGTTTTGCAGCAACAGTCTTCCAACCACCTTCCACCACCACCAGTCATCGGAAGCCCATTCTCCCAGCTGGGGTTTTTGATGCCAGCTGCCCAGCATAGAGCAACCGGTAATCAGCATTTGGCTCCGAGGAGCATTCCTCAGAGATGAGAACTATAACAAAACTATTCAATAAAATTATATATTGCATTTAATCTATGTTGTCATTCAGTTAAGCCTGTACTCAATTACACTTGTTTAAACACTTGTTTTATGCCTATCCCAATAGGTGCTCATGTAGGAAGCAATCACTCCCCTATTGTTGACTACTAATGATCTATAACTGGGCTAATAACTCACTAACTAGTAAGCACTCCCCTATTGCTGACTACTAATGATCTATAACTGGGCTAATAACTCACTAACTAGTAATCACTCCCCTATTGTTGACTACTAATGATCTATAACTGGACTAATAACTCACTAACTAGTAATCACTCCCCTATTGTTGACTACTAATGATCTATAACTGGGCTAATAACTCACTAACAGAGGATATGAACAGAATGTGCACACGTGGCTGCATGCAGCTTTCGCTTAGATCTCAAAACAAACACATCTACTCACAACCTCTAATGCTGTAAACACAGTCCAGTTCCATATATGGCAATGGTCTATTTGCATATAGACCTCCTGCAGATCTGACTAGTTATGGCTCACTAGTCACTGGTCTGTGTAGAGTACGGTCTAAGTCCTGCATGTCAACTCACCGGTCTAAGTCCGGCATGTCAACGCACCGGTCTGTGTAGAGTACGGGATGAGTCCTGCATGTCAACGCACTGGTCTGTGTAGAGTACGGGATGAGTCCTGCATGTCAACACACCGGTCTGTGTAGAGTACGGGCTGAGTCCTACATGTCAACGCACCGGTCTGTGTAGAGTACGGGCTGAGTCCTGCATGTCAATGCAATAGAATCCTACTCTGATGTGTTCTGCCTACAAGAAAGTGTCTTGCAGTTAGTTTTGTTGTTTTGGTATGTTGCATTGAAAGTGGCTAATATTGTGTTGATTTGATTACAATTCCCACAGTAAAAGGAAAGGTTGATAGTGTTAACATGGAAAACTCTAGAACAGTGGTCACCAACCTTTTCTGAGTCAAGATCACTTTGAGTCAAAATGCAAGCCGAGATCTACAGCTCAGATGTTTTGTATTAAAATGGCTTTACAAAAAACGTACGCCTTTGCAACATTAACCAATTACAAACAGTACTGTAGCAATGAGGTTTGTGCAGTAGGCTACAGGCCCAAAACATTATAATGACATATTGGCTTTGCTTGAATTGCCCTGCCAATGCATTGCTGTTCAGGCCATCTTTTTAAATGATATTAAAACATTTGAGGTAGGTTGCATGATCATACCAGTAATAAATCCATTGTTGTATTACTTGTGAGGCACAGCTGAGTGAGCATACATTTTTAAAAATTGCTTTTTTATTTTATTGGGCTGATGGTTCCTTCATCTGATGGTCAGTCTCAGGCTAAGGGTCCGCCTCAACATCCCTCCGCTCTCCCTTTCCTCCACAGACACTGACCAAAAAGGGACACGGTTTCCAGCTGATGGTGAAACTGGAGTCGCACCACATTATTTCTGCCTCATGCCTCGTGTTGTTACTCCTATGAACACATCAATATTCCTTGATATTAAAAAGACCCAATCTGCTTATAATAACAACACAAGCCTATAGAGACACGTTCCTACTCATTCATTACTGCTGCAGTGCTTGTTGTAGCGCTGAGTGGAAATAAGAAGAATGCACATTTTATGGCTTATAAAAGTCTTGAATACAAAGTGTTGACAGGGCTGAGTAAGAAGTTAAACATGAACTCACTCATAAAAACAGCAGCTCTTTGCCGAAGACGAATAAAATGTAAAGAAAGATTGGCCAGTGGATCGTGATCAACCAGCTGGTGACCACTGCTCTAGAAGGTTGAGTGAAGTTCAATCTCATGCTTCTCTCCATGGGCTGATATTTCTTCTGAGTGGAAGTGTCGTGGCTACAGCGCAGCATGCGCACGGCTTAGAGGGAACATTGCTTGTGAACCTTACAAACCATGTACAATTTATAGACATTGTTGTACACGGAGTGTATAAAACATTAAGAAAAGTTTCCTAATATATTTAGTTGTACCCCCCCCACCCCTTTTACCCTCAGAACGGCTTCAATTCGTTGGGGCATGGGGAGTCAAAAGCGTTCCTCAGGGATGCTGGGCCATGTTGACTACAATGCTTCCAAAAGATGGCTGGGTTTCTTTTTGGTGGTGGACCATTCTTAAAACCCAGCAGTGTTGCAGTTCTTGACACAAACCGGTGAGCATGGCACCTGCTATCATACCCCGTTCAAAGGGAACTTAAATAGGTTGTCTTGCCCATTCACCCTCTGAATGGCACACATACACAGTCCATGTCTCAATTGTCTCAAGGCTTAAAAATCTTTCTTTAACCCGTCTCCTCCCTTTCATCTACACTGATTGAAGTGGAATTAACAGGTGACATCAATAAGGGATCATAGCTTTCACCTGGATAGTCTAAGTCAAGGAATCATAATAATAAATAATACAATCCATAGAATGCATAATAAACTATGAATATTGAGTAATTTGCTCAGGAATGCTCACTTAATCTCTTGTCAATGTAACCTATATACAGTACAGTCTTAACCCACAAATGTACAACGCAGTCCCCAAACAAATCACTCCCTCATAGATGAATCTACCCACTAAAACAATGGGTTAAGTGAATTGCGAAAACAAGCTGTATGATCCCAGATGGGATGTTGCCCTATAAGGCGGTAATACCTGGTGATAAATACCATAGAGGAACTCTGCAGGAGAGCCGGAGAATCAAAAGAGAAATCTCATTTGAAACGTCCCGTGAGTTTGTGCCTGATTATTCTGTGAGTATAGGCTCTGGCCTGCGAGGGCAGACCGGCTCTGTTCTGCAGTAGGGGAGACAGGTGATTCCAGGTGATTAATGAGGGAACAGCCATGGGCTGCGTCCCAAATGGCACCCCATTCCCTATATAGTGGATTACTTTGTTACTTCGTAAATGAGACAGTATTAACCGTGTTCCAGGTAGATGACATACAGTATTAGACGGTGTTCCAAGTAGATGAGATGCAGACAGTATTAGACTGTGTTCCAGGCAGATAAGATGCAAACAGTATTAGACCATGTTCCAGGCAGATAAGATGCAGACAGTATTAGACTGTGTTCCAGGCAGATGGAGACAGTATTAGACTGTGTTCCAGGCAGGTAAGATGCAGACAGTGTTAGACCGTGTTCCAGGCAGATGGAGACAGTATTAGACCGTGTTCCAGGCAGATAAGATGCAGACAGTATTAGACCGTGTTCCAGGCAGGTAAGATGCAGACAGTACTTGACCGTGTTCCAGGTAGATGCAGACAGTATTAGACCGTGTTCCAGGTAGATGGAGACAGTATTAGACTGTGTTCCAGGCAGATAAGATGCAGACAGTATTAGACCGTGTTCCAGGCAGGTAAGATGCAGACAGTATTAGACCGTGTTCCAGGCAGGTAAGATGCAGACAGTATTAGACTGTGCTCCAGGTAGATGGAGACAGTATTAGACAATGTTCCAGGCAGATAAGATGCAGACAGTATTAGACCGTGTTCCAGGCAGGTAAGATGCAGACAGTATTAGACTGTGTTCCAGGTGGATAAAGACAGTATTGGACAGTGTTCCAGGCAGATAAGATGGAGATAGTATTAGACTGTTCCAGGTGGATAAAGACAGTATTAGACTGTGTTCCAGGTAGATGCAGACAGTATTAGACCGTGTTCCAGGTAAGATGCAGACAGTATTAGACTGTGCTCCAGGTAGATGGAGACAGTATTAGACAGTGTTCCAGGCAGATAAGATGCAGACAGTATTAGACCGTGTTCCAGGCAGGTAAGATGCAGACAGTATTAGACTGTGTTCCAGGTGGATAAAGACAGTATTAGACAGTGTTCCGGGTAGATGGAGACAGTATTAGACAGTCTTCCAGGCAGATAAGATGGAGATAGTATTAGACTGTTCCAGGTGGATAAAGACAGTATTAGACTGTGTTCCAGTATCCACACCTCTAAGTTGTGTGCTAGTAAAGACATTGGACGACATCCTGTGACAAACCTCTTCAAGGTTAGGAGAGTTTGTCACAAATTAAGCAGGAGACAGTCACCAAAATCACCCCAGAATGAGAGTTCCTTCGAACAGGACAGTACCTGTGTGTCTGGTGCTCTGTCCTGGTCCTCCCAGGCCGCAGGCGAGGTCAAGGATAGCAGTGTTCGGTACACAAATCGGGTTTTCGGTAGGTCCAGGTCCAGGTCCAAACGGCAACAGGTAAGTCCAAACAGTCCAGCTTATACACGGTAAATCCAGCTGAGATATTTATATAAATATATATATACTGTATAAGTCAGAAGTTTACATACACCTTAGCCAAATACATTTAAACTCCGTTTTTCACAATTCCTGACATTTAATCCTTGTAACAATTCCCTGTCTAAGGTCTGTTTGGATCACCACTTTATTTTAAGAATGTGAAATGTCAGGATAATAGCAGAGAGAACAATTTATTTCAGCTTTAATTTCTTTCATCACATTCCCAGTTGGTCAGGAATGTACATATACTCAATTAGTATTTGGTAGCGTTGCCTTTAAATTGTTTAACTTGGGTCAAACGTTTCGGGTAGCCTTCCACAATAAGTTGGGTGAATTTTGGCCCATTCCTCTTGACAGAGCTGGTGTAACTAAGTCAGGTTTGTAGGCCTCTATGGTCGCACACGCTTTTTCCACATGCTTTTTCTGTTCAGTTTCAGATCTTCTATGAGATTGAGGTCCGGGCTTTTTGATGGCCGCTCCAATACCTTGACTTTGTTGTCCTTAAGCAATTTTTCCACAACTTTGGAAGTATGCTTGGGGGTCATTGTCCATTTGGAAGACCCATTTGTGACCAACCTTTAACTTCCTGACTGATGTCGTGTGATGTTGCTTCAATATATCCACATAATTTCCCTACCTCATGATGCCATCTATTTTGTGAAGTGCACCAGTCACTCCTGCAGAAAAGCACCTCGACAACATGATGCTGCCACCCCCATGCTTCACGGTTAGGATGGTGTTTTCGGCTTGCAAGCCTCCCACTTTTTCCGAAGAACATAACGATGGTCATTATGGCCAAACAGTTCTACTTTTGTTTCATTAGGCTATGATCTTTGTCCCCATGTGCAGTTGCAAACCGTAGTCTGGCTTTTTTTATGGCGGTTTTGGAGCAGTGGCTTCTTCCTTGTTGAGCGGCCTTTCAGGTTATGACCACATAGGACTCGTTTTGCTGTGGATATAGATACTTTTTTAGCGGTTTCCTCCAGCATTTTCACAAGGTCCTTTGCCGTTGTGCTGGGATTGCTTTGCACTTCTCGCAGCAAAGTAAGTTAATCTCTAGGTGACAGAAAGCGTCTCCTTCCTGAGCGGTATGACGGCTACATGGTCCCATGGTGTTTATAATTGCTTACTATTGTTTGTATAGATGAACGTGGTACCTTCAGGCGTTTGGAAATTGCTCCCAAGGATGAACTAGACTTGTGGAGGTCTACAATCACTTTTCTGAGGTCTTGTCTGATTTATTTTGATTTTCCCATGATGTCATGCAAAGTGGCACTGAGTTTGAAGGTAGGCCTTGAAATACATCCACAGGTACACCTCCAATTGTCTCAAATGATGTCAATTAGCCTATCAGAATCTTCTAAAGCCATGACATCATTTTCTGAAATTTTCCAAGCAGTTTAAAGTTACAGTCAACTCAGTGTATGTAAACTTCTGACCCACTGGAATTGTGATACAGTGAATTACAACTGAAATAATCTGTCTGTAAACAATTGTTGGAAAAATACTTGTGTCATGCACAAAGTAGATGTCCTAACTGACGTGTCAAAACTATAGTTTGTTTACAAGAAATGTGTGGAGTGGTTGAAAAACAAGTTAATGACTCCAACCTAAGTGTATGTAAACTTCCGACTTCAACTGTGTGTGCGCACACATATATATATATATATATAAAATTATATCTCACGAATGTTCTTCTTTGTGATCCGAACATCTCAAACTTAGATTTGTCTATCGATAACACTTTTTTCCAATCTTCCTCTGTCCAGTGTCCGTGTTCTTTTGCACAACATAATATTTTATTTTTATTGGCTAGTCTGAGATATGGCTTTTTCTTCGCAACTCTGCCTAGATGGCCAGCATCCTGAAGTCACCTCTTCACTGTTGACGTTGAGACTGGTGTTTTGTGGGTACTATTTAATGAAGCTGCCAGTTGAGGACTTGTGAGATGCCCGTTTCTCAAACTACATACTCTAATGTACTTGTCCTCTTCCTCAGTTGTGCACCGGGGCCTCCCATTCCTCTTCCCATTCTGGTTAGGGCCAGTTTGTGCTGTTCTGTGAAGAGTGTAGTACACAGCGCTATACGAGATCTTCAGTTTCTTGGTAATTTCTCACATGGAAGAACCTTAATTTCTCAGTGCAAGAATAGACTAACGAGTTTCAGGAGAAAGTTCTTTGTTTCTGCCCATTTTGAGCTTGTAATCGAACCTACAAATGCTGAAGCTCCAGATACTCAACTAGTCTAAAGGCCAGTTTTATTGCTTCTTTAAATCAGCACATAGTTTTCAGTTGTGTTAATATAATTGCAAAAGGGTTTTCTAATGCTCAATTTGCCTTTTAAAAGGATAAACTTGGATTAGCTAACACAACGTGCCATTGGGACAAAGGAGTGATGGTTGCTGATAATGGGAGGGGGGGGATTTAATAAAAAAGTCAGCCGTTTCCAACTTCATTTACAACATTAACAATTTCTGATTCATTTTATGTTATTTTAAATGGCCCCAAAAAAGCTGTTATTTTAAATGGCCCCTACAATGTAGAACAAAAAAATAAAGTGTGAGTATTCCAAACCATTGATTTCTGAAGTTTGTAATTTCAACTTTAAAAAGGTCAGCCTTGATTTGCCCTAACAAACTATGGATCAACCTCTACAAAATTGAGCATTCATTATAATCCACATAATAATTAATGTTCTGTTGCTGCAGGATTATTTTCTTGCTGTGAGACTAGTCAAATGAAGATAGGACACCTGTACTAAGTGGTCTATAGACCAGAGTCCAGTAGTAATCTAAACCTGGGCTTGAGGAGCCCACTACGGAATAACTTCATGATTAGAGCGAGACCATCCCCATCCCATGGCATCTGAACATCAGTTTTACTTCCATAGATCAGTCTGAAACTACAGGTTTGACTGACTTCTAGAACACTGTAGATCTCTGCATAATGCTCCAACCAGGGACACAATTATTGTACAACTCTGCAGAAATGAAAGACATCTCACTGTCTGGTACTGTTCCTCACCGTTCTCCCCTATGACATTCAGAATAGTTATCCACTACTGTATTTCTCTGAGCTGTTATTTCAACAAATCAAAACCACAGTATGTTTCTATAACTGGCTTGGTGAGATAGCTATATAAATAATAAAAGTGTAACCTTGAGAATATAAGCACCCAAATATTCAGTCTTAAAGCCTCTGCACGAGGACTGCAGCCCAGCACAGCTCAGAGGGAAGGTATACAGGTATGAGATTTCCCGAGTGTTGCCTGGACAAATTGCACGCCAAAACAAAAACAATGAATCAAGTTAGAAGGCCACCTGGAGTTTGTTACAGCAGAAAGTCCATCATAAGGCCCCTGCTTTAGCTAGGTTGCATCACAAATGGCACCCTATTCCCTATTCAAGGGAACCACTTGTCAAAACTAGTGCACTATAAAGGGAATAGGGTGCCATTTGGGACACATGCCTAGAGACCATTATCCAGGCCAAGAACTAGGATGCGCTGGTTGGTACAACTTTTTGTAATCCATTTGTGAGAGACCCACATTAACATAACTGTACTGTTACTGGAGAAAATGAGGCTCATTATGAGGCTCACGATCTACCTAAAGGGTGCGGTAGCAGCCGTGTGTCATGAACAAATGGCACCCTATTCCCTATGTAGTGGACTACTTTCACCAGGACCCATGGCCCGTAGATGCAATCAGTGTGTCATAAACAAGAGTTCATGTCATTGTTGCCCTTACCATTTAACATCAGCCGATGTCACAAAATGCTATACAGAAACCCAGCCTAAAACCCCAAACAGCAAGCAATACAGATGTAGAAGCAGGCTGTTATAAACAAGACAACATGTGATTGTTGCTCTTACCAGATGTAGGCTGTTCTAAACAAGAATACATGTCATTGTTGCCCTTCCCTAAGGCAGGCTACCCCCTGTACTGTACGTTCGTGATTGATTCTAAATCCAACACTGTAGCAGGGATTGTAACCCATGCAGAACAGAATAATACTGTGGTTCCTTACCTGGGTGTCCTGTGTAACACACACATTTGAAGGAGAAAGGTGAAACTTGGAGACATGTTCCATTACGACAAAATCTACCGCAGTTCTCTCGTCCAATCACATCAGAGCAGTTAGCCCCTGAGGGAAAAGATAAAGCATGAATTATGAATAATTTAAAATTAACAAAATGGTTTAGATAAGTATCTAGATTCTACATTCATATAGATTGGATCTATAGTATTTTATTCGTATAGATTGGATCTACAGTATTTTATTCGTATAGATTGGATCTACAGTATTTTATTCGTATAGATTGGATCTACAGTATTTCATTCATATAGATTGGATCTACAGTATTTTATTCATATAGATTCAATCTATTGTTTTTTATTTGAAGAAACGTAGGGTCAACAATTACCTACAGTAATTAACTATGCAGATTCTGGAAATTAAATTAAACTGAAAGACATCATTGCAGCTTGAAAGTCTACATCGAAACTCTCACTTAGGGTGGCCCCATTGCACAAAGTTAGTTAGTTATTGCATAATGCATTTCTAATGATAACGGTGTTCATTTCATGATTCAGATGACTTGTGATGTCAAAAACATGACAAGTTGGCTCCTAAATCTTCAGAGCCAATGTTAAAACAACGTTTGAGAGCCATTGTTTATTGACAAAGACATGGTGAGAGAAGGAATCAAATCTAAATGAAAATGGTAGAGGAGGTAAAGTAACTAAAAATGCATTCAGGTGGTACAAAAACCCATTCCGGAAATAATTATGGTGATTAACACAAAATAAAGTCCTGGAAGAAAATATTGTTCACATAAATAGCCCATAGGGTATCTGTGTCTACATACCAAATAGCACCCTTTTCCCAATGAAGTGCACTACTTTTGACCAGAGCCCTATGTGTACTATGAAGGGAAAAGGGTGCCGTATGGGACGGAATCTGGATATTCTTGAAATAAATGCATTAAGCTAGATGAGAACTAGTAATTATGATAGATAAATAATATGGAAGTATCTCCAAGCAGTAGGGTTGTAACATTAGGGTTATGTTCCAAATTGCACCCTATTCTCGATATAGTGCACTATTTTTTTTACCAGAGCCCACAATGTAGGGACTAGGGTGTCATTTGGGACACAGCCTTAGCCTCCAGGTAGGTAGGTGGATTCTGTCACGGCAGATTTAATTAACGAGAGCAATTTATTTTCACATTTATAGTAATTGAAGGTAGAACAATCCATTGAGTTTAGCATTTGGTGGATGAGTACAGGGTGTAAAGTAAAGCATCAAACCCTGATGAAGGCTATTTGGTGGATGAGTACAGGGTGAGCATCAAACCCTGATGAAGGCTATTTGGGTGAGTAAGGGTGTAGTAAAGCATCAAACCCTGATGAAGGCTATTTGGTGGATGAGTACAGGGTGTAAAGTAAAGCATCAAACCCTGATGAAGGCTATTTGGTGGATGAGTACAGGGTGTAAAGTAAAGCATCAAACCCTGATGAAGGCTATTTGGTGGATGAGTACAGGGTGTAAAGTAAAGCATCAAACCCTGATGAAGGCTATTTGGTGGATGAGTACAGGGTGTAAAGTAAAGCATCAAACCCTGATGAAGGCTATTTGGTGGATGAGTACAGGGTGTAAAGTAAATCATCAAACCCTGATGAAGGCTATTTGGCCAAAACATTGGTTAAATAAATCCACTGCAAGGAGAGATAAGTGTGCAACTTTAGCATTTTCACAAAGTAGCTTAAAAAGAGATCAACATCCATTTTTGGACTATATATAGCGTATCAGTGGCGGGGGCGGGGGGACTTTGTTGTTGTTTGAAATGCAGAATGCCGTTTTAAACACATAACAGTAGTAACAAAGTCAGAATTCTTAGTTGTATTCCTCACCTGTAAAATGTGGAGGGCACAAACACTTATACGTTGCGTGGATGTGATCTGTCGTACCATTGCTTACACAGACTCCTTTGTTCTCACATGGGTTTTCCAAACACGCATCAAACTTCTCACAGAACTTTCCAGAGTAACGCTGGCGGCACTGACAGCGGTACACTCCGTCTTCCCAAAAGCTTGTCCTACAAACACCGTTCCCGGAGCAGAGTCGCACTAGTGGGCTGCTTCGACACTGTTGTTCCTTCACAGAGACGTTGAGACGAAGACCCAGCTTGCAGAGCTGTGAATTCCCCTCATGCGAAGCTATGAAATAATGAAGGCCCGGGAGAAGCCACTTAGGTTGGACCTGCCTAGACGCGTTCATAACATCATCAGAACAGAGAAACTGGTCTTGTGACTGTGGAGCAGTGGAACAACTTTCAAAGTCCTCCTTTGACACATTGAGGATCCTGATACCGTATAAATCCAGAGTGGCATCAATAGAAACAAACAGCTTGACGCCAAACTGCACCTCTAGAGGACAAATCTGAGGTAAGTTCCAAGTTGGCGGAACATCTGACTTTTGGGTCTCTGTCCTTTCTTGATCACCCCAACATTGGACCATACTATCACAGATGTTTTCCATGAGTGTCCATTTCACCTGAGCAGTTTGTGGTTGTAGGTGCCATTCCAGATTGGCTGGTCGGTTGCAGACTGTCTGGCTGTGAACAACTATGCAGCCATTGAGAAAATAGCTTATTATGACAGCGATGATGTGAAATGAAAGCCTCTGCATTTTTAAGTTTCTCCCTTTTGGTGCTTCCCTATTCGCTTTCGTACAGGTCTTCAGAGCTTTCGTACAGGTCTTCAGAGCTTTCGTACAGGTCTTCAGAGCATTCCTGAAGACATTTAATTTGAGGAATGTTCAGGGTAAAAGAGATGTAATTTAATTCCTGTCTGATAAAGTCAGAGGTCCAATGGACGAGGCTTGATGAACGTCATGGCAACACACCAACCTAAAGAGAAAACAAGTAAGAGTTTGATTACCTAAAATCAATCAAAAATATCATATTTTCTGTCAATATCACAACCTTGAATGATGCTGCTGATGAAAAATGTAAATGTAATTCAAAAGTTATGTTTATACTGCCTGGACTTCCAACAATGTGAACATCAACTAAACTAGTTAAGTTTTAGTCTAAACCATTTTGTGTCAACATGACAACATTTTGAATGACAGTCCTAATCCTCAAAATATACAATCAAGTTTAAGTAAGTCAGTTCTGACGTTGCAGGCTACATGTATAGTTAAAACTGCAGTGACTTTACCATCAGTTGTTTGATCTGACCTAGGATCAAATACTATTATATAAGCACTAGTCTGCCTGGAGCGAGTGATGGGAAAGGCGGGTTGACACTTTTGGGACTCTTCTATTAGCAAGTAGAGCTCAATTAAGCACAGATAAATAATTTCAAATAGTATTTTAACCCAGGTATGGGTTGTACCACTGCTGACCACCGAGAATGTCACATAGCCTCATTTCCCTGAGGTTTATACAACCAGTGACAGCGTCAGATAAAATATTTCCTCTCTCGCTCACACACACACACACACACACACACACACACACACACACACACACACACACACACACACACACACACACACACACACACACACACACACACACACACACACACACACACACACACACACACACACACACACACACACACACACACACACACACAGACAGATCCCTCAGTGTCAAGCATGTGAGATGAGTTAAACCAGAAGCAGTTGTCTCTCTCCCCTAGGACCTTCTCTAACCCGTGTACTCCAGATAAAAGAACTAGGGAGTAGAGAGATAAAAAAGCCCTGTCTACGTCCCAAATGACACCCTATGGGCCCTGGCCAGAAGTAGTGCACTATGTAGGGAATAGGGTGCCATTTGAGACACCCATCCCCCAGTGTTACTGTAACTGCACATTCCCACTGTCAGATCTGTCTGACTCACAATGACTGATATGAATAACTGCCTGGTGATAAAGTAATACATAGAGAAGTGTGAATACACGGAGCAGTAGTATCAATACAAGGGGGAGTGATAAAGGCAATGAGATTGGGGAGGGTATTGTGACTGAAAGCTTTGCAGGGAACTCAGTAGCGGCCTACACTGTTTGACAGAGCAAGCCGTCTGGAGAGGGATTGTTCCTGCTTTGCATTGGCAAAGATACCTTTGACCTAAATACATTGTATTTCTATCAACGGTTGTTTTATCCACATTGTATGATTGTAAAGCAATGAGGAACAATCATGCGAGCGTACTGTAGTCAATTACAATGACATGGTGACAATGCTGGACATACTGTAGTTATCTCTATCAATAATGAACCATGTTTCCAGTTTAAACATGGTGTCCTTGTATACGAAACCATATCACAATCCCTTCCCATCTATAGCCATCCCATTGAAGTGTGATCCTTTCTGAAACGTTACACTGTAGTATGGATAGCATGGATAGCAGAACCACTCTAGACCAGACCAGACCAGACAGACAGTTAGAGAGTTACAGAAAGGAGAATGACAGTGAAAGAAAAAGGACGACAGAAGAAAGAGAGAACCTTCCAGTGCAGCAGCCCTGTAGCAGTACCATCATCAACAACCAGGTCTGTAGCAGTACCATCATCAACAACCAGGTCTGTAGCAGTACCATCATCAACAACCAGGTCTGTAGCAGTACCATCATCAACAACCAGGTCTGTAGCAGTACCATCATCAACAACCAGCCCTGTAGCAGGGCAGTAACATCATCAACAACCAGCCCTGTAGCAGGGCAGTACCATCATCAACAACCAGGCCTGTAGCAGTACCATCATCAACAACCAGCCCTGTAGCAGTACCATCATCAACAACCAGGCCTGGAGCAGTACCATCATCAACAACCAGGCCTGTAGCAGTACCATCATCAACAACCAGGCCTAGAGCAGTACCATCATCAACAACCAGGTCTGGAGCAGTACCATCATCAACAACCAGGCCTGGAGCAGTACCATCATCAACAACCAGGCCTGGAGCAGTACCATCATCAACAACCAGGCCTGGAGCAGTACCATCATCAACAACCAGGCCTGGAGCAGTACCATCATCAACAACCAGGCCTGGTACCATCATCAACAACCAGGCCTACCATCATCAACAACCAGGTCTGGAGCAGTACAGTACCATCATCAACAACCAGCCCTGTAGCAGTACCATCATCAACAACCAGGCCTGGAGCAGTACCATCATCAACAACCAGGCCTGTAGCAGTACCATCATCAACAACCAGGCCTAGAGCAGTACCATCATCAACAACCAGGTCTGGAGCAGTACCATCATCAACAACCAGGCCTGGAGCAGTACCATCAGCAACAACCAGGCCTGGAGCAGTACCATCATCAACAACCAGGCCTGGAGCAGTACCATCATCAACAACCAGGCCTGGAGCAGTACCATCATCAACAACCAGGCCTGGAGCAGTACCATCATCAACAACCAGGCCTGGAGCAGTACCATCATCAACAACCAGGCCTGGAGCAGTACCATCATCAACAACCAGGTCTGGAGCAGTACCATCATCAACAACCAGGCCTGGAGCAGTAGGGTAAAATCAACAACCAGGCCTGGAGCAGTACCATCATCAACAACCAGCCCTGTAGCAGGGCAGTAACATCATCAACAACCAACCCTGGAGCAGTACCATCATCAACAACCAGGCCTGGAGAGGTACCATCATCAACAACCAGGCCTGGAGCAGTACCATCATCAACAACCAGGCCTGGAGCAGTACCATCATCAACAACCAGGTCTGGAGCAGTACCATCATCAACAACCAGGCCTGGAGCAGTATCATCATCAACAACCAGGCCTGGAGCAGTACCATCATCAACAACCAGGCCTGGAGCAGTACAGTAACATCATCAACAACCAGGCCTGGAGCAGTACCATCATCAACAACCAGGTCCTGGAGCAGTACCATCATCAACAACCAGGCCTGGAGCAGTACCATCATCAACAACCAGCCCTGGAGCAGTACCATCATCAACAACCAGGCCTGGCAGTACCATCATCAACAACCAGGCCTGGAGCAGTACCATCATCAACAACCAGTAGCAGTACCATCATCAACAACCAGGCCTGGAGCAGTACCATCATCAACAACCAGGCCTGGAGCAGTACCATCATCAACAACCAGGCCTGGAGCAGTACCATCATCAACAACCAGGCCTGGAGCAGTACCATCATCAACAACCAGCCCTGTAGCAGGGCAGTAACATCATCAACAACCAACCCTGGAGCAGTACCATCATCAACAACCAGGCCTGGAGCAGTACCATCATCAACAACCAGGCCTGGAGCAGTACCATCATCAACAACCAGGCCTGGAGCAGTACCATCATCAACAACCAGGTCTGGAGCAGTACCATCATCAACAACCAGGCCTGGAGCAGTATCATCATCAACAACCAGGCCTGGAGCAGTACCATCATCAACAACCAGCCCTGTAGCAGGGCAGTAACATCATCAACAACCAGCCCTGGAGCAGTACCATCATCAACAACCAGACCTGGAGCAGTACCATCATCAACAACCAGGCCTGGAGCAGTACCATCATCAACAACCAGGCCTGTAGCAGGGCAGTAACATCATCAACAACCAGCCCTGTAGCAGGGCAGTAACATCATCAACAACCAGGCCTGGAGCAGTACCATCATCAACAACCAGGCCTGGAGCAGTACCATCATCAACAACCAGCCCTGGAGCAGTACCATCATCAACAACCAGGCCTGTAGCAGTACCATCATCAACAACCAGGCCTGGAGCAGTACCATCATCATCAACCAGGCCTGGAGCAGTACCATCATCAACAACCAGCCCTGGAGCAGTACCATCATCAACAACCAGGCCTAGAGCAGTACCATCATCAACAACCACAACCAGCCCTGGAGCAGGGCAGTAACATCATCAACAACCAGGACTGGAGCAGTACCATCATCAACAACCAGGCCTGGAGCAGTACCATCATCAACAACCAGCCCTGTAGCAGTACCATCATCAACAACCAGCCCTGTAGCAGTACCATCATCAACAACCAGCCCTGTAGCAGTACCATCATCAACAACCAGCCCTGTAGCAGTACCATCATCAATAACCAGGCTTGGGGCAGGGCAGGGCATTACCATCAACAACCTTCCTTGATTAACAATTTGCAATTGTTTATAACGGGGCTCTCCAACCCTGTTCCTGGAGAGCTACTATCCTGTAGGGATTCACTCCAACCCTAATAAAGTGCACCTGATTCAAATAATTAATTGGTTGATAAATTACCACTGGGCTTGGAGCGAAAACCGTACCGTTTGGGACACAGTCGGAGACAGGAAGGAACGATGCCATTGTGTTCCTCAGCTCACCATCTCTCTCACGGTACAGTCGTTCAGGAGGGAGGTGAAGAAAAGAGCATGGAAAGTCTGTACTGATAACCCAGCTTTACTGTGGATAAAGACAAATCCAGCTGCCCTTTACTATGCAAAGATTGTATAAATACTGTACATTTATTTGTATTCATAAACAAATCAACTATGTTGCTAGAATTAAAATAATAATATTTATTATATTGGGTAATAGACCAATAATAACGAGACTGGACAGTATAATTGTTTTACTGTGTTTATATAGTAAGAAGAAGAATCTCTATACGTGTGGAGGTTAATTACTATGTAATCAGAGGCTCATGATTACTGAACAAACAAATAGGAAACCACAACTGGATACATAGGTTGTCTCCCAAATGGCACCCTTTTCCCTACAAGGGACCTACCCCCATGGGCCCTGGTCAACATTAGTACAGTAGGCGAAAGAAAGAGTGCCATAGAGTACCACAGTATGAGTCATAATACCCATAACACCTAGCAGTCAAACAGGGAAATGGTTCCAATCGTTTTTCCACCACTAATTTTTCCCATAGTGGATTTTAGAAACACTTAAAATAAGGGCTGTGTTTCGTGTAGGCCTACCCTGGCATGACGTTTTAATAATAATGTAAATCTCTCTAGGACAAGGTGACTTTTATCAATATAGTCGCCTGTATTTATCCACAAAAAATAAAATGCTAATTTGCCTCTATCATAAAGAACTACAAATACCATGGTGATCTGGACGAGACTACCAAATTGAAGCAAAGGTAAGAATCTCTTGATTAACTATCTAATGTCAGCTAAATGTAGTAATGAATAAATTGGCTACATTTGTTTAACTTGACAATGCTGTCAACGGTCTTGTGCAAGTTTTAAATTGACACAATACCTGTTTAGCAAAGGCTTGAGCTAGTGATGACATGCAGATCCTATTTAACTATTCCTCTACATATACTATTCTTCAAATATACTACATATTCTATCCATATACTGTCCATATTGTCTATTCATCCCATAACATTTATACTCCGGACTTCAACATCTCATCCTAATATTTCTTATTTAACTTTTTAGATTTGTGTGTATTGTTGTGTATTGTTAGATATCACTGTACTGGGATTTGTAGTCTTGCGTGATGTCAACTTTGACGCTAATTAGCATGTTCGAATATGAGACCAAATACAGGCGACTATATTGATAAAAGTCATCTTGTCCTAGAGAGATTTACATGGTTAGCAAAATGTCACACCAGGGTAAGAATACATGAAACACAGCCTTTATTTGACGTGTTTCTAAACTCCCCTAGGGGAAAAAAAACAATTGGAAAGCTTTCCTTGTTTGACCACTAGGTTTTATGGGCATTATGACACCTCCACTGTGTGGCTCTATTTGGGGAGTATCCATGTTGTCAACAGGAACTGTCAGACATACTGAGGTATCAGATCCTAGCCTAATTATCAGCCTGGGATGTTTTCTTTGAAGTAAAGGTCAGAGTAACACCCAGGACTATAATCAAATACATGATGGGTATTATTCCAGACCTGCGTACAAATAGTATTTGTTTTCCTTTCAAATACTTTGTGTGTTTGATTAAGCCTGTCTGGAGAGCCAAATGGGTCACATGTGCGCTTTTGGGACTAATCCATTGTGACAAGCAAGATCCATGAAGCACACCTGAAGTATTTGAAAGAAAACAAATATTCTCTGAACCCAGATCTGACAGGTATCATCTTTCATTAAACTCACCAGATGATACATTTAGTCAAGAGACAGGTCCGTTACCATGAAAACCACCATGAATATCAGTTTCAGAATTAGGAGGCAAGGCAATAGACTTTCATCTTGCATGATTTCATGGGTAAATTAAGCTAATGCAGGAGAAAAAATGTTTCTATCATCCAACCTTTGCTGTAAAATCTGTATCCAATAAGCATATTTGAATGAAACAACAACTCTATGCTTAATGTCTCAGCCTGCGTTTGCACCGAGTCCTTATTTACCATTATGAGATGTGAAATGAGGTTTTACATTACCAGTGAGAAGGAGCAACAAGCTTGAAGAGTGCTCTATGATTGATATTCAAATCGAAGCACAGGGGCACATGTCATAATATTGATGTATGAAAAGGGCTGAGAGAGCGTATTCATGCAACAGGCCTGGTCTAAAGAACCATGGCTACACCCCAAATAGCACTCTGTTTCCTAAATAGTGCCCTTCCATTGACCAGGGTCCATAGGGCTCTGGTCAAAAATAGTGCACTGTGTAAGGAATACTGTAGGGTGCCATTTGGAATACAGACCACTACTTTCTAGATATGATAGAACCCAGTTGAAGAGGTAGTCTCTGAGTTCTCCTTCCGTTCACACAAGGATGAAATTGGGAGATGCATGGGGAGAGGAGGAGGAGAAGAGGTAACCCAAATAACAAGGAGAGAGGGGTAAGGGGATGAATTGAAGAGGGCATGGTAGTCTGTAGAAGAGCGACCTTGGGGGGAGATAAACCGAAAATGATCGACATTGCCTTCCTCTTACCGAAGCAATGCTACACAATGTTCCAGTAGATTGTTGTAGAACCATTATCTAGTCAACAGTAATAGCCTATACATTATGTTGATTCCTGCTATGAAAGTGTGTGCCTGGCCCTGTTTGGCTGTCGGCTGTTGTGTGGGCGAGCCACTCTCACCCCTCTTCCCACTGTGACACGGAGGAGGGAGAGCTGCATTCTGAGAAGCACAAGCATATGACCATTACTCAAAATGCTATTGGGAACAAACACAGTTTTCATAGCAACTACTGTCATTCTAGTTACAGAGAGGACAGTCACAGCTTTCTGCGAGTATATTATGTATTTCTCACCTCTTAACAGAGTTCATGGCACCACTTTACAACTGGAGTAGGCTGTAGTATGGTTTTGGTGGAGTGGAGAGCACCATTTGCAGTGAATAGGCCTACATCAAGTAGCCTTGCTCTGGAATGGTTTTTAGAACATTAGCCTACATTTACTGGTAGATTCATCAATTAGCCTACATGGCTAATAGATATATAGCAACAGCATAATATTTAGAGTTAGAAGTGTATAATAGAGCCTATAGGTCAATATGCGCAAGGATGTCGGCAAATTCCCTGAAGATAATCATTTTTTAAAAATCATTCTGGGGTCTCATATTGCATAGAAACTATTCTAAAATACATAATTTTGAATGTTCGTACACATCGAAAAAGTGTCATTTATCAAACAATCATATGCACACCGGTAAAAGATAACTGTTGATAAATA
This sequence comes from Oncorhynchus gorbuscha, assembly GCF_021184085.1. Taxonomy (NCBI): domain Eukaryota; kingdom Metazoa; phylum Chordata; class Actinopteri; order Salmoniformes; family Salmonidae; genus Oncorhynchus; species Oncorhynchus gorbuscha. The sequence continues at coordinate 2,542,805 of NC_060180.1, read as the reverse complement.
CCAATTGTTCTCATCCTCAGTGCACACGTGTGTCCTTGGCTATTTGCATTTCGAAACGCCCCCAATTAAGCATATATGGTCAAAATCATCCCTTTAAAAGGCCATGGGGAATATATACAACGCCGTACCATGAAATAGCCTACAACAGCGCAACCAAAATATAGGTGTTCGTGCCAGAGATTGAGTACAACCAAAAGGTTTTATTTGGCTCCCTCAGTTGTGGTTTGACCAATAAAAATGAAAACAATAGCTACAGAGGACCATTAGGACACTTCACGTTGCCTTAGCAATGGAAAATATATACAGAGCAAAAATATAAACGCAACATGTAAAGGGCTCCCGAGTGGCACAGCGGTCTAAATGCATTGCATCTCAGTGCTAGAGGTGTAACTACAGACCCTGGTTTAATTCCAGGCTGTATCACAACGGCTGTGAATGTCAATTAAGCCAGCCCCCCCCCCTCTCCGCACCTCTCTAATTCAGAGGGGTTGGGTTAAATGCAGAGGGAAGACATAAGCCAGCCCCCCCGACCTCTCTAATTCAGAGGGGTTGGGTTAAATGCAGAGGGAAGACATAAGCCAGCCCCCCTCTCCGCACCTCTCTAATTCAGAGGGGTTGGGTTAAATGCAGAGGGAAGACATAAGCCAGCCCCCCACCTCTCTAATTCAGAGGGGTTGGGTTAAATGCTGAGGGAAGACATAAGCCAGCCCACCCCCCCCCCCCCCGACCTCTCTAATTCAGAGGGGTTGGGTTAAATGCAGAGGGCAGACATAAGCCAGCCAGCCCCCCCCCCCCCCCCCACCTCTCTAATTCAGAGGGGTTGGGTTAAATGCAGAGGGAAGACATAAGCCAGCCCCCCCCCCCCACTCTCTAATTCAGAGGGGTTGGGTTAAATGCAGAGGGAAGACATAAGCCAGCCCCCCCCCCCACCTCTCTAATTCAGAGGGGTTGGGTTAAATGCAGAGGGCAGACATAAACAGTTGAATGCATTCAGTTATACAACGGACCTGGTTTTCCCTGATGGTGTGTGGAAATGTTGTTCTCAGTTCATTTTGCATCCAGAACATAAAACATTGGCACATCGGGGGATGTGAGATGCCGATCAACAAGCTCCAGCTGAAAAGAGCCCGTTGCCAAAAACCAAAGGGTGGATTGCACTTTGATGTTCACCGAAACGGCATGGGTTCGCCTTTCTAAAGAAGGTCTTAAATCCTCGCAAAGATTCTTAAGATTGGTTTTGGGAAATGATATCTGATGAACCAATCTGTACCTCCTGCAAAAAAAAAAGTCCCACCCGTCTCTAAAAATGCACTCTCTGCAAAATGCAGCATTTGCCAAATTTTCCAACAGAGCAAGATCTGCCATCTCATTTGATTTCCCATTATCTCAGTGAAACAATGGTTACACTTTCACACATACCTTTAACTTAACAAATTACTGTACTTTATATGGATTATTATCGTAACAAATGCACTGATGTGGTCAAATTATATATAGCCTGTCAAGATATGTTGCATGAATTCACAATGGAAATACACCGCCATGCAATCTCCATAGACAAACATTGGCAGTAGAACGGCCTTACCGAAGAGCTTAGTGACTTTCAATGTGACACCATTATAGGATGCCACCTTTCAAACAAGTCAGTTCATCAAATTTCTGCCCTACTAGAGCTCAACCCGTTGTAGCGCGTAGCATGTAAAAACCATTGTTGCAACACTCACTACCGAGTTCCAAACTGTTTCTGGGAGCAACGTCAGCACAATAACTGTTCGTCGGGAGTTTCATGAAATGGGTTTACATGGCTGAGCAGACGCATAAAACCAGAAGATCACCATGCGCAATGTCAAGTGTCGGCTGGAGTGGTGTAAAGCTCGCCGCCATTGGATTCTGGTGCAGTGGAAACTTGTTATCTGGAGTGATTTTATTTATTTCACCTTTATTTATTTAACCAGGTAGGCAAGTTGAGAACAAGTTCTCAAATGAATCACGCTTCAACATCTGGCAGGCCGACGGACGAATCTTTGGGTTTGGCGGATGCATATTGTTACTGTAAAGTTTGGTGGAGGAGGAAAAAAAGGTCCGGGGCTGTTTTCATGGTTTGGGCTTGGCCTCTGAGATCCTGTGAAGGGAAATCTTAACACTACAGCATACTACAATGACATTCTTCTAAATTTGTGGAGACAGTTTGGGGAAGGCTCTTTCCTGTTTCAGCATGACCATGCCCCCAAGCACAAAGCCAGGTCCATACAGAAATGGTTTGTCGAGATCAGTGTGTAAGAACTTGCCTGGTCTGCACAGCTGACCTCAACTCCATCAAACACCTTTGGGATTAATTGGAACGCCGAATGCAAGCCAGGCCTAATCGCACAACATCAGTGCCCGACCTCACTAATGCTTGTGGCTGAATGGAAGCAAGTCCCTGCAGCAATGTTCCAACATCTAGTGGAAAGCCTTCCCAGAAGAGTGGAGGCTGTTAGAGCAGCAAAGGGGGGACCAACTCCATGTTAATGCCCATCATTTTGGAATGAGATGTTCGAGGAGCAGCTGTCCACATACTCATGCAGTGTACATGAGGCCCCTGGATCCTATTTTTACATTTTGTACATCAACATATCAATCATATATTCCCTGGATTTGTTAGCTTCATTTTTTAAATCTCCATCTCAGTTGTCTTAGTTGGCACTGGAAAACAACGTGTCTAGAGCCCCGTCACTAATGTCAAGTGATTGCACTTATCCATTACATTTATTTCCTTCATGTTGTATTCATTGTTATCCAGCAAAATAGTTCCATTTCTCACGATGTGTATTTAGTGTCCATATCACCCAGCTCTAATCAGGATGACATTGGCTGACTCATAGGAGAGAGGAGTAACGAGGAGAGGCTGAGGGAGGGAGGGGGTGAAGAGGGGCATCTAATGCTCCTGTCGTGCTCGGTGTCAGCTTGGATAATAGGATGACAATCACACGTGTGCTGAGGCCAACGGATCAATAACACAGTATTGGTAAATCTCTCTCCTGTTCTTTATTTTCTTTCCTTGCTCTCCATTTCTCTTTCTCCATCCCTCTCTGGCAAGAGACACTTGCTTGTGCTAATTTATCACATGGAAATAGAATTGCCTGTATCGGTTCTTGCAAAGGGTTTAGACATGAGAATATCTTCCAGATGCTGAGGACGAGACATGATGTAAGCTGTGATCTAATGGAAGTGAGAGAAAATGTACACCACAAAATATTGAGGTTTAACATTAGTTAAAACATGGGGGGAGAATGTAAAACATGTTGCAAGCTAATACTGTAGATCAATATTGTGACTGTTTGTTTTCTCACCTGGAATCCCTCCACTGGTGTACCACAGAAAACATAAACCAATCAAATGAATGAATGAATCCCAAACATTTGATTGGTTGTCAAAATACAGGCTAAGCTATATTGTGAATAAATGCCATGTCAATGGTAAACAAATTCAGGAAAAATAAGCAATTACAGCGTTTCCCCAACGGTGGAAAAGTTAGCGAACTTCCTGCAAATCTACACATTTTGCCATGAGGCAGAGAGAACATGTTTCAGTTTGAAAGAAAATGTCCTGCAAATCTACACATTTTGCCATGAGGCAGAGAGAACATGTTTCAGTTTGAAAGAACATTTCCTGCAGATCTACACATTTTGCCATGAGGCAGAGAGAACATGTTTCAGTTTGAAAGAACATTTCCTGCAAATCTACACATTTTGCGATGAGGCAGAGAGAACATGTTTAAGTTTGAAATAACATTTCCTGCAGTTCTACACATTTTGTCATGGCTTGTGCCTTGTTCTTATGCTATCTGACTGACTCGAACATAACAAATCAATAGGAGCCCCATGCCATGACATTTTTCGAATTTTAGATTCTCCCTGCCTAGTTTTTATTTCGATTAGTTGTCAAAGATAATCTTATTTAAAAAATATATTGCTCCATCTGGTTTTAGTATTTAAAACAGTAAAAATGTTTTACCATCCTGGAAATGACTTTCCAAAGATGCTTTGTTTCCCATGTTAAATAGAGGAAAAACTGGATTGAAAGAAAGAAACAAGTCTGTAGCTTTCTTGCCTGGGGACAAGATCTCCCTCAGGTCTGATGAGCTGCCCCCTCTGGGCAAAGGAGTCACAACAAACCTTTTTCCAGGAATGAGACGTGATGCCTGGTTTAGTCCGACTACAGTCAGTCACAGAGGTCACACGCCAGCCTAAGAGAAAGTGAAACAATTAAATAATGTAGGCCTACTAATTATCACCAACAATCCCACACATCTGATTAGTAGTCAAGAGCTGTGTAGGGACAGTGAAAATCAGGGATAGTTGTAAACCTGAAGCTTATCAATAATGGAATGTAGATCAATCACAATTCATTCTGTATTTGTGTAGCCAGGAAGCAATTTTAAAAATGTAGAAAAAAGGATGAGGAATGCTGCAAGATGTCTCAGGTCTGATGAGCTGCCCCCTCTGGGCAAAGGAGTCCCAACAAACCTTTTTCCAGGAATGAGACGTGATGCCTGGTTTAGTACGACTATGGTCAGTCAGAGGTCACACTCCATCCAGTCAGCCAGTCAGCCAGCCAGTCAGTCAGAGGTCACACTCCATCCAGTCAGCCAGTCAGCCAGCCAGTCAGTCAGAGGTCACACTCCATCCAGTCAGCCAGTCAGCCAGCCAGTCAGTCAGAGGTCACACTCCATCCAGTCAGCCAGTCAGCCAGCCAGTCAGTCAGAGGTCACACTCCATCCAGTCAGCCAGCCAGTCAGCCAGCCAGTCAGAGGTCACACTCCATCCAGTCAGCCAGCCAGTCAGCCAGCCAGAGGTCACACTCCATCCAGTCAGCCAGTCAGTCAGAGGTCACACTCCATCCAGTCAGCCAGTCAGCCAGCCAGTCAGTCAGAGGTCACACTCCATCCAGTCATCCAGCCAGTCAGTCAGAGGTCACACTCCATCCAGTCAGCCAGCCAGTCAGAGGTCACACTCCATCCAGTCAGCCAGTCAGCCAGCCAGTCAGTCAGCCAATGAAGCCAAACCAAATAACTGTCTGACAAATCAACAAGCTGTTTTGTTTAGTTTGATATAAGGTCAGCCAGTAACAGTAATACAATCTTGCATTTCACACTGGCAAGCTCCCGATCACATATATCACTTGTTGAGGAGGAATTGTCTCTCTGAACACTGACATCAAAACACTTATTGACTTGTCGGTTTGCTGACAGTTGCATTTGTCACGTTTGAAAAGCAAGGAAGAGTCTCACTAAGGACCACAATCACACAGGCACACACACTGTACACTCAAAGGCCTCCTGCACGTTCTTTCCCTCTCCTCCCTCCCTCCTGCACGTTCTTTCCCTCTCCTCCCTCCCTCCTGCACGTTCTTTCCCTCTCCTTCCACCCTCCTGCACATTCTTTCCCTCTCCTCCCTCCCTCCATTAAGTTCTTTCCCTCTCCTCCCTCCCTCCCCTCCCTCCCTCCCTCCTGCACGTTCTTTCCCTCTCCTCCCTCCCTCCCTCCCTCCCCCTCCTGCACGTTCTTTCCCTCTCCCTCCCTCCCTCCCTCCCTCCTGCACGTTCTTTCCCTCTCCTCCCTCCCTCCATCCTGCACATTTCTTTCCCTCCCTCCATTAAGTTATTTCCCTCCCTCCCTCCCTCCCTCCCTCCCTCCTGCACGTTCTTTCCCTCTCCTCCCTCCCCCTCCTGCACGTTCTTTCCCTCTCCTCCCTCCCTCCTGCCGTTCTTTCCCTCCTCCCTCCCACCCTCCTGCACATTCTTTCCCTCTCCTCCCTCCCTCCATTAAGTTCTTTCCCTCTCCTCCCTCCCTCCCTCCCTCCCTCCCTCCCCCTCCTGCCCTCCTGTTCTTTCCCTCTCCTCCCTCCCTCCCTCCCTCCCTCCTCCACCTCCCTCCCTCCCTCCTGCACGTTCTTTCCCTCTCCTCCCTCCCTCCCTCCCTCCCTCCTGCACGTTCTTTCCCTCTCCCTCCCTCCCTCCATTAAGTTCTTTCCCTCTCCTCCCTCCCTCTCCCCTCCCTCCCTCCCTCCTGCACCTTCCCTTTCCCTCCTCCTCCCTCCCTCCCTCCCTCCCTCCTCCTGCACGTTCTTTCCCTCTCCTCCCTCCCTCCCTCCCTCCTGCACGTTCTTTCCCTCTCCTCCCTCCCTCCCTCCCTCCTGCACGTTCTTTCCCTCTCCTCCCTCCCTCCTGCACGTTCTTTCCCTCTCCTCCCTCCTGCCTCCCTCCTGCACATTCTTTCCCTCTTCTCCCTCCCTCCTGCACATTCTTTCCCTCTCCTGCCGCCCTCCTGCATGTTCGTTCCCTCTCCTCTCTCCCTCCCACCTGCACGTTCTTTCCCTCTCCTCCCTCCCTCCCACCTGCACGTTCTTTCCCTCTCCTCCCTCCCTCCTGCACGTTCTTTCCCTCTCCTCCCTCCCTCCTGCACGTTCTTTCCCTCTCCTCCCTCCCTCCTGCACGTTCGTTCCCTCTCCTCCCTCCCTCCCGCACGTTCTTTCCCTCTCCTCCCTCCCTCCTGCACGTTCTTTCCCTCTCCTCCCTCCCTCCTGCACGTTCTTTCCCTCTCCTCCCTCCCTCCTGCACGTTCTTTCCCTCTCCTCCCTCCATCCTGCACGTTCTTTCCCTCTCCTCCCTCCCTCCTGCACGTTCTTTCCCTCTCCTCCCTCCCTCCTGCACGTTCTTTCCCTCTCCTCCCTCCCTCCTGCACGTTCTTTCCCTCTCCTCCCTCCCTCCTGCACGTTCTTTCCCTCTCCTCCCTCCCTCCTGCACGTTCTTTCCCTCTCCTCCCTCCCTCCTGCACGTTCTTTCCCTCTCCTCCCTCCCTCCTGCACGTTCTTTCCCTCTCCTCCCTCCATTTCCAGCAGAAAGGTTGCAGGTCAATACAGAGCACTGAGGAATATGATGATGAAGAAGCTGTTAAATAGACATGTATATAGCTTCTGTCCCAAATGGCTACCTCTTCCCTCTAGAGTGCACTACTTTTGACTAGGACGCATGGGGTATCCCATAGGGCTCTGGTTAATGGTGCACTACACAGGGGATAGAATTTGGGATGCATTTATATCATTTCACTATTGATCTCCCGGATCAATCCAATTATCTGGAACACCCATAAATCCTGATGATTATTTCTTAAACCACCCAAAAGCATTGACTTATTACAGGCTTTCATTCTATCGTTTATACCTCTAATTGACTGCTTTAATTACAGTGTATGAGACCATACTGTATGCTACGTGTGTAGGCTATCAATAAGAAGTGCAAGTTCCACATCCAGGAACCTGTACCTCTACTTGACATGATGTGCTTATGACATCCCCCTATGAAAACGTAGGACTCAAAGACCAACCGTGTCCATGGCATGTGTCATTCACACAGTTCATACATAGGTCTGATGATCGAATTATTGGTGGGTACTGGTGTGTTCTCTGGTGATAAATGTCAAGTGCCAACGGTGTATAGTACCATCGTCTCTAGAATCTAGAATAGACTGTGGAGAATATAATGAGTCACAGGCGCTCCCATTCTGTAGACTTAGACAATGTCAAGAATGCGTTTGTTTTCTACAGTTAATAACACATTATATTTTACCACTCGTAAGATGAATTTGGTAGCCAATACATTTTTTATTAAACTAGGACGTCTCTCCGTTCGCACAAGGAGGACATAATTGCTATTCTCCAATCACCAACTATAGCCTATGGCGAGTGGAGGCAATTACGGCACGGCCATGATAATGCCTGGCTACATGCGTTCATTTATTTATTCGCAATTATAATGTACACAAAGTAACCGTAGACTATTTCAGCAACAGCCACCACGTCTGCCCCCGCTCTAGAAATGCTCAAGGCCCTGGGTTTAACTAGGATATAATCTGACGACACACAGGGCCATCTGCTGCTGGCGCCTCTATGTTCGAGCTCCCTGCTCACCAATTTAGTTTCGCGCGTCGTTCAATACAGAATTATCACATACGTGTATGCTCACCCTCAGTTGAACATGTTGCAGCAGCACACTTCGAATGATGGTTCGTTGCAAAAGTACACGGAGTCATATGTTTCCAATTTAAAAAGGATAGCTACAATGTTTTCTTTGGACATGTGAGACAACACCGGAAGCCTCGGTGAAGGACCTGTTGCTACGGAAACCTGACGCTTAGAGAGCTATCAGGGCTCGAGCAGCAGGTGTTTCTCTGAGCCCATGATGAGAATATCGGAATAACAAAGTCGTGGATATGAGAGAGCCTAAAAGCAAAGTTGGCTATAGGAAATTAGACTGATTCCAATAAGACACAGGAGTAGATATTGAGCGCATTACAGTTTTGCAAACAATATAATATATTTTCAGCAATATCGGCAAGGTGATTCATGCAAAAAATGATCTCAAATGTCCAAGCATTTATAATAAGACCAAAACTTTGTCAAATGTAATATAGCAATATCTATTCAATTAAATGAATAGTGAATCTATCAATATTGTCATTCATCAGATCAGACATAGCCCAAACAAAACAACACAACCCAATCCAGCCAGGGTCAAGACCTATAAAGGTCAGATCGGTTGGTCTGTCAGAAACAATCATGCTTTTACCTTCCAGTGGTCTTTGAACACAGTGGATGAGAAGGTCATGCCTGAGATCAACCCAGGCCCAGATCATCTTTAAAACTGTAATATCTGTGAAAGGAAACAAGTTTTCAACTTTGTTATTGAACACCAACCTGGAAGACCAAGTGTGTTGAATGTTTTGCCATCACTGAACTGGTTAATTATCTCAGATGGTCAGGGGTGGTGCCTAGTTGGAACAACATGCAGGGCTCTGGTCGAAAGTAATGCACTATGGTAAAGTAGTGCACTACATAGGGAACATGGTGCCATTAGTGACACACAGTTCTGTGGTGCAGTATGGGGACTACTCTATTTCTTTGCCATGGTAACCTTGAAGGACCGTGCTGAAATGTCAGCTAATCTAGGTTTAAATAAAGAATCATGTATGAAATAAATACACTATGTTTATGATCAATACATATTTATTCTGTAATAAATCCTGAAACATGGAAACTCACGTGTGTTTGTCCCAAAAAAAATGTCACTATTCTTCATGGTTCTTCACGTAATAAATTTCCTCTCAAAAGCCCACAGCATTAAATAAGGCATTCTGCCTCATCTCAAGGGTTCTGGGCAATAAGCATCACTTACCGGTGGAACCATGTGAAGTACAATCCCAACACTCTGTTTTAACACTGAGAAATATCAACAAATCATTGCTTTCGAAACATATGGAATTTAAACGTCATATGATCGAGAAATAACCTTTCAAATAAACAAGGTAGACTTATTGTAGCAGGTTTGCACAGATCCATACGGCTGTGTCTCCAGCCAATAAACTACACTTCCTCCCTAGTTACGCTTACACACAGGTGTCCGCGCACACTAGATAGCTTATTAGCACAGGTGGTTGCCTCTATCTTCAGTTTGTCTTCCGTATACAAGTGCTGTAACATGGAGATATGGCCGTGTGGGAACACTAACCCTAACTCTATAAAGATGTGCAGTAATTCAGCATTTTTTGAATAGCATTGAATAACAGCATTGAATAGACGCTAAAAAGGTAGTTAGTGTGTATGAATGTAATAAATAATCAAGCCCCAATAAAAACACAAGGATTACCTTTACTGGCTGTCTCCCAGTCCACTCAGCCACCAAACCAGCTGTCTCCCAGTCCACTCAGCCACCAAACCAGCTGTCTCCTAGTACCCACAACCACCAAACCAGCTGTCTCCTATTACCCACAACCACCAAACCAGCTGTCTCCTGGTACCCACAGCCACCAAACCAGCTGTCTCCTAGTCCACTCAGCCACCAAACCAGCAGCCACCAAACCAGCTGTCTCCTGGTACCCACAGCCACCAAACCAGCTGTCTCCTAGTCCATTCAGCCACCAAACCAGCTGTCTCCTAGTCCACTCAGCCACCAAACCAGCTGTCTCCTAGTCCCACACAGCCACCAAACCAGCTGTCTCCTAGTCCACTCAGCCACCAAACCAGCCGTCTCCTAGTCCACTCAGCCACCAAACCAGCTGTCTCCTAGTCCACTCAGCCACCAAACCAGCTGTCTCCTAGTCCACTCAGCCACCAAACCAGCTGTCTCCTAGTCCACTCAGCCACCAAACCAGCTGTCTCCTAGTATCCTAGTCCACTCAGCCACCAAACCAGCTGTCTCCTGGTACCCACAGCCACCAAACCAGCTGTCTCCTAGTCCCCTCAGCCACCAAACCAGCTGTCTCCTAGTCCACAGCCACCAAACCAGCTGTCTCCTAGTCCACTCAGCCACCAAACCATCCGTATCCTAGTCCACTCAGCCACCAAACCAGCTGTCTCCTAGTCCACTCAGCCACCAAACCATCCGTATCCTAGTCCACTCAGCCACCAAACCATCCGTATCCTAGTCCACTCAGCCACCAAACCCACCAAACCATCCATATCCTAGTCCACTCAGCCACCAAACCAGCTGTCTCCTAGTCCACTCAGCCACCAAACCAGCCGTCTCCTAGTACCCACAACCACCAAACCAGCCGTCTCCTAGTACCCACAGCCACCAAACCAGCTGTCTCCTAGTCCACACAGCCACCAAACCAGCCGTCTCCTAGTCCACTCAGCCACCAAACCAGCTGTCTCCTAGTCCACACAGCCACCAAACCAGCCGTCTCCTAGTCCACACAGCCACCAAACCAGCCGTCTCTTAGTCCACTCAGCCACCAAACCAGCTGTCTCCTAGTCCACTCAGCCACCAAACCAGTTGTCTCCTAGTCCACACAGCCACCAAACCAGCTGTCTCCTAGTCCATTCAGCCACCAAACCAGCTGTCTCCTGGTACCCACAGCCACCAAACCAGCTGTCTCCTGGTACCCACAGCCACCAAACCATCTGTATCCTAGTCCACTCAGCCACCAAAACAGTTGTCTCCTAGTCCACTCAGCCACCAAACCATCCGTATCCTAGTCCACTCAGCCACCAAACCATCCGTATCCTAGTCCACTCACACAGCCACCAAACCAGCTGTCTCCTAGTCCACTCAGCCACCAAACCAGCTGTCTCCTAGTCCACACATCCACCAAACCAGCTGTCTCCTAGTCCGCTCCACACAGCCACCAAACCAGCGGTCTCCTAGTCCACTCCACACAGCCACCAAACCAGCGGTCTCCTAGTCCACTCCACACAGCCACCAAACCAGCGGTCTCCTAGTCCACACAGCCACCAAACCAGCCGTCTCCTAGTCCGCACACAGCCACCAAACAAGCCGTCTCCTAGTCCACACAGCCGTCTCCTAGTCCACCAAACCAGCGGTCTCCTAGTCCGCTCCACACAGCCACCAAACAAGCCGTCTCCTAGTCCACTGCCAGCAGCCTACAAAGTCAACAACGCAGCCACTGCCAGCAGCCAAACTTCAGCAGTCCTGTATCACATTTTAGCCAATAAGATTCAGCTACGTCTCCTGAACAGCCAGAAACTGTAGTCTCCTATCACACAGCCACCAAACCAGCTGTCTCCTGTCCACAGTCCAAACCAGCTGTCTCCTAGTCCGCACATCCACCAAACCAGCTGTCTCCTAGTCCAACTTTCTCCAACTTCAGCAGTACTGTATCAATCATTTTAGTCAATAAGATTCTTGCTACGTAAAGCTGTCTCCTAGTCATTCCAATCTCCTTGCATTAGCGTAGCCTCTTCTGTAGCCTGTCAACTATGTGTCCAGCCCTGTCTCTCCTCTCTGCACAGACCATACAAACGCTCCACACAGGCCGCCACCAAACCCCAGCGGTCTCCATGGAGTTCCAGGTCTCCGGTAGCCTCTGGAACTGCCGATCTGCGGCCAACAAGGCAGAGTTCATCTCAGCCTATGCCTCCTCCAGTCCCTCGACTTCTTGGCACTGACAGAAACATGGATCACCACAGAAAACACTGCTACTCCTACTGCTCTCTCTTCGTCCGCCCACGTGTTCTCGCACACCCCGAGAGCTTCTGGTCAGCGGGGTGGTGGCACCGGGATCCTCATCTCTCCCAAGTGGTCATTCTCTCTTTCTCCCCTTACCCATCTGTCTATCGCCTCCTTTGAATTTCATGCTGTCACAGTTACCAGCCCTTTCAAGCTTAACATCCTTATCATTTATCCCCTCCAGGTCCCCTCGGAAGTTCATCAATGAGCTTGATGCCTTGATAAGCTCCTTTCCTGAGGACGGCTCACCCTTACAGTTCTGGGCACTTTAACCTCCCCACGTCTACCTTTGACTCATTCCTCTCTGCCTCCTTCTTTCCACTCCTCTCCTCTTTTGACCTCACCCTCACCTTCCCCCCTACTCACAAGGCAGGCAATACGCTGTCATCTTTACTAGATGCTGTTCTTCCACTAACCTCATTGCAACTCCCCTCCAAGTCTCCGATACTACTATCCTTTTCCCTCTCGCTCTCATCCAACACTTCCCACACTGCCCCTACTCGGATGGTATCGCACCGTCCCAACCTTCGTCTCTCCCCCGCTACTCTCTCCTCTTCCATCCTATCATCTCTTCCCTCTGCTCAAACCTTCTCCAACCTATCTCCTGATTCTGCCTCCTCAACCCTCCTCTCCTCCCTTTCTGCATCCTTTGACTCTCTATGTCCCCTATCTTCCAACCAGCGGTCCTCCCCTCCCGCTCCGTGGCTCCTCATTGCGAGCTCACAGAACAGGGCACCAAACACTGCCCCTACCTCCCAATCCTCGCTCTCTCTCCTTTCCATCCTATCATCTCTTCCCTCTGCTCAAACCTTCTCCAACCTGATTCTGCCTCCTCAACCCTCCTCTCTCCCTTTCTGCATCCTTTGACTCTCTATGTCCCCTATCTTCCAGGCCGGCTCGGTCCTCCCCCCCGCTCCGTGGCTTGACGACTCATGGAGCCGTCCCCTGCGGACCTGGCATCCTTTCACTCCCTCCTCTCTACATTTTCCTCCTCTGCCTCTGCTGCTAAAGCCACTTTCTACCACTCTAAATTCCAAGTATCTGCCTCTAACCCTAGGAAGCTCTTTGCCACCTTCTTCTCCCTCCTGAATACCCCCCCCTCCTCCCTCTCTGCAGATGACTTCAACCATTTTGAAAAGAAGGTCGACGACATCCGATCCTCGTTTGCTAAGTCAAACGACACCGCTGGTTCTGCTCAAACCCTACCCTGTGCTCTGACCTCTTTCTCCCCTCTCTCTCTCCAGATGAAATCTCGCGTCTTGTGCCCGTCAAACCTGCCCGCCGACCCTATCCCCCTCTCTCCAGACCATTTCCGGAGACCTTCTCCCTACCTCACCTCGCCATCAACTTATCCCTGACCGCTGGCTCGTCCCTTCCGTCTTCAAGAGAGCGAGAGTTGCACCCCTTCTGAAAAACCTACACTCGATCCCTCCGATGTCAACAACTACAGACCAGTATCCCTTCTTTCTTTTCTCTCCAAAACTCTTGAACGTGCCGTGGTCAGCTCTCCCGTATCTCTCTCAGAATGACCTTCTTGATCCAAATCAGTCAGGTTTCAAGACTAGTCATTCAACTGAGACTGCTCTTCTCTGTATCACGGAGCGCTCCGCACCGCTAAAGCTAACTCTCTCTCCTCTGCTCTCATCCTTCTAGACCTATCGGCTGCCTTCGAACTGTGAATCATCAGATCCTCCTCTCCACCCTCTCCGAGTTGGGCATCTCCGCACATCCACCTTGGACCAGACAGGTCGCTCCTACCAGGTGGCGTGGCGAGAATCTGTCTCCACCAAACCACCACTGGTGTCCCCCAGGGCTCTGTTCTAGGCCCTCTCCTATTCTCGCTATACACCAAGTCATAACCTCACATGGTCTCTCCTATCATTGCTATGCAGTCCACTCAGCCACCATCAGATCTCCGGGTGGCGTGGCGAGTCACTGCGCTTGGTGTCTCTGTCATCCTATTCTCCTCAATCATTGCTATGCAGACGACACACAATTAATCTTCTCCTTTCCCCCTTCTGATGACCAGGTGGCGAATCGCATCTCTGCATGTCTGGCAGACATATCAGTGTGGATGACGGATCACCACCTCAAGCTGAACTTCGGCAAGACGGAGCTGCTCTTCCTCCCGGGAAGGACTGCCCGTTCCATGATCTTGCCATCACGGTTGACAACTCCATTGTGTCCTCCTCCCAGAGCGCTACAGAGCCTCACACAAACCAGCACAGGTCTCCCAGGCACTTGTCATCTCCCGTCTGGATTACTGCAAACCTGTTGGCTGGGCTCCCTGCCTGTGCCATTAAACCCACAACTCATCCAGAACGCCGCAGCCCGTCTAGTGTTCAACCTTCCCAAGTTCTCTCACGTCACCCCGCTCCTCCCTCTCTCCACTGGCTTCCAGTTGAAGCTTGCATCCGCTACAAGACCATGGTGCTTGCCTACGGAGCTGTGAGGGGAACGGCACCTCAGTACCTCCAGGCTCTGATCAGGCCCTACAACCAAATAAGGGCACTGCGTTCATCCACCTCTGGCCTGCTCGCCTCCCTACCACTGAGGAAGTCCAGTTCCCGCTCAGCCCAGTCAAAACTGTTCGCTGCTCTGGCTCCCCAATGGTGGAACAAACTCCCTCACGACGCCAGGACAGCGGAGTCAATCACACCTTCCGGAGACACCTGAAACCCCAATTCTTTAAGGAATACCTAGGATAGGATAAAGTAATCCTTCTCACCCCCCTTAAAAGATTTAGATGCACTATTGTAAAGTGGCTGTTCCACTGGATGTCATAAGGTGAATGCACCAATTTGTAAAGACTTAAATGTAAATGTAATCCTAGTCCACACAAAAACCAGCCGTGATAAATAGTCCACACAGCCACCAAACCAGCCTTGTCCTAGTCCACACAGCCACCAAACCAGCCGTGTCCTAGTCCACACAGCCACCAAACCAGCCGTGTCCTAGTCCACACAGCCACCAAACCAGCCGTGTCCTAGTCCACACAGCCACCAAACCAGCCGTGTCCTAGTCCACACAGCCACCAAACCAGCCGTGTCCTAGTCCACACAGCCACCAAACCAGCCGTGTCCTAGTCCACTCCACACAGCCATCTCCTAGTCCACACAGCCACCAAACCAGCCGTGTCCTAGTCCACACAGCCACCAAACAAGCCGTCTCCTAGTCCACACAGCCATCTCCTAGTCCACACAGCCACCATACAAGCTGATTTGAATAAACAGCATCTGTCTCTTGGAGAATCTTGATTTCAATTCTTGGTTTCCTCACGTCCTGTCTCCTCACCTCCTTCTCAAAACCCATTGGATGAGAAGGGATCCCTGACCTTTTCATCCAATGGGAGTTTTTTAATTTTTTTATTTTACATTTATTTAACTAGGCAAGTCATTTAAGAACAAATTCTTATTTTCAATGACGGCCTAGGAACTGCCTGTTCAGGGGCAGAACGACAGATTTGTACCTTGTCAGCTCGGGGGTTTGAACTTGAAACCTTCCGGTTACTAGTCCAATGCTCTAACCACTAGGCTACCCTGCCACCCCGTTGAGGAGGAGGCAGGGAGTGAGGATGCGAGGAATCAAGGGTAGATTCTCAATTGGGGAAAAGTCTGTCCTCCTCTACTCCGTGACCTGGAAACCGATAAGTGGCCAAGTGGTCAAGAAGAGTCAATTCGTTAGTAGGCGAACAGGGGAGTTTGCTCCCGTCCTCCGCTACCCCCATCTGTGGATACTGAAATGCACTGTACTCATATCCTCCACAGAAAGAGTTTGGAAATTTGCCACACCCCCTTTGAAACAGCTGTTGTTTAATCAGAGGAAAGAAGCAGGCACACATTTAGAAATGAGACACTACTTATCATTTTATCTATGAAATGTCTAGCACAACTAGCTACATTTATTCGGACCACTTTACACATGTATTACGGGTTTCCTTCTCTGTAAATGTCATATGACCGATGACGAGCTAGTTGAGAAGGAAAGTCTCATTTCATTCAAGCACACTCCTAGACTCCTATCATTGATTACCTGTGACCTTTTTCAAAAGGAGGAGATGAGAGGACACGAGGCATTGAGTAAAACCATTTGAGATTCTCCCCGTCTTTCCATTCTCTCATCAGAACAGAAAATGCACCACCATTTTGTAGGAAACAGACGGAGGTGCATTCTCCAGTCATACCTGCAACTATTGGAGCACACAAACAATTCATTCAAATGGTACCAATAACTCACAGCTCCAAATCACATGATTACCGTATTTCACTTAATAGAAGCACCACTGCCCTGATGCACCCCTTTCCCTATAGTGCACTTACTTGTTTTGACCAGGGCCAATAGGGCTCTGGTAAATGCACTTTAAAGGGAATTAGGTGCCATTTCAGACGCAGTCATGGTTTCGCGCTTTGGCAAGAAAATTATACATTTGAATCTAACCTTCATGGTTTTTAAATAATGGATGATTATTACATCATAAAATTATAGATAATGAATAGTCTGTCTGTGTCCTTATAAAAGGGCAAGACCAAGTTCACAATTTCTGTGGTTTGCAATTAACAATAGTGTACTACAACGTTCTCCGGAAGTAAAATGCCATGACATTATGTGTGTCACTTCAAAGCAAAATAATTTTCATATTTAATGAGAAATCCAACAATGTACCGTTCCAAGAAAATGTATCAACTGAATCATACGTGTTCACTAGTAGCACCTGGCGAAACTGGTTAATATGAGGTCAATCCAACCAGCTGACAACCAGATGACATCCTGTTTGTGGGTCGTCCGATGGCTGGAGGCCGATCCATGACCCCAGATCCAGCAGAGGTGGGCATGGGCCAGTGTGTGAAGGGGGTTTCGGGTTAGGCCTTGTTCATGTTTATTAGTCTCTGGGGATGCATCCCAGATGGCACCATATTCCCTACATATTGCACTACTTTTGACCATAACCCTATAGGCAGTAGGGCCCTATAAGCGAATAGGGTGCCATTTGGGACTTTTTGTGTGTGCTGTGCAGTCCACTCCAGTCCCCATCCAGTTCCCCTCCACCTCCATTCCAGTCCCCATCCAGTTCCCCTCCACCTCCTCTCCAGTCCCCATCCAGTTCCCCTCCACCTCCCCTCCAGTCCCCATCCAGTTCCCCTCCACCACCCCTCCAGTCCCCATCCAGTTCCCCTCCACCTCCTCTCCAGTCCCCATCCAGTTCCCCTCCACCTCCTCTCCAGTCCCCATCCAGTTCCCCTCCACCTCCTCCCCCCATCCACCCCTCCACCTCCAGTCCCCATCCAGTTCCCCTCCACCACCCCTCCAGTCCCCATCCAGTTCCCCTCCACCTCCTCTCCAGTCCCCATCCAGTTCCCCTCCACCTCCCCTCCAGTCCCCATCCAGTCCCCCTCCACCTCCCCTCCAGTCCCCATCCAGTTCCCCTCCACCTCCCCTCCAGTCCCCATCCAGTTCCCCTCCACCTCCATTCCAGTCCCCATCCAGTTCCCCTCCACCTCCTTCCCCTCCAGTCCCCATCCAGTTCCCCTCCACCTCCTCTCCAGTCCCCATCCAGTTCCCCTCCACCTCCCCTCCAGTCCCCATCCAGTTCCCCTCCACCACCCCTCCAATCCCCATCCAGTTCCCCTCCACCTCCCCTCCAGTCCCCATCCAGTCCCCCTCCACCTCCCCTCCAGTCCCCATCCAGTCCCCCTCCACCTCCCCTCCAGTCCCCATCCAGTTCCCCTCCACCTCCCCTCCAGTCCCCATCCAGTTCCCACCTCCCCTCCAGTCCCCATCCAGTTCCCCTCCACCTCCCCTCCAGTCCCCATCCAGTTCCCCTCCACCACCCCTCCAGTCCCCATCCAGTTCCCCTCCACCACCCCTCCAGTCCCCATCCAGTTCCCCTCCACCTCCCCTCCAGTCCCCATCCAGTTCCCCTCCACCTCCCCCTCCAGTCCCCATCCAGTTCCCCTCCACCACCCCTCCAGTCCCCATCCAGTCCCCCTCCACCTCCTCTCCAGTCCCCATCCAGTTCCCCTCCACCTCCCCTCCAGTCCCCATCCAGTCCCCCTCCACCTCCCCTCCAGTCCCCATCCAGTTCCCCTCCACCTCCTCTCCAGTCCCCATCCAGTTCCCCTCCAACTCCCCTCCAGTCCCCATCCAGTCCCCCTCCAGTCCCGTCCAGGACAGTCTTCCTCCATTCGTCACCTAGTAAATTCCGACAACAACATGCAAACTGAACAGAAAATGCAATCGATGTTTGAATCCATGGATGCTACACTAAACAGTTGAACACAACACAATATTTTTGAGCTACCACACAGAAAGAGTAATGTAATATGTTTCAATAAAAGAGTATTCACTACAATATTACAAGAGATAAAAGTCTCCCTCTTAAATGACCTATAAATACTGTAAAAACATGATATGCAGCACACCTGCCCCTCCTTCCCCTGCCGTGCCAGAGGCTAAGAAATAGGATTCTATTTTGAGGCATTGTGAAAGACATTTTATTTTTCCAATATAGTTATCTCCATCCCAAATAGCACCCTATTCCCTCTATAGGGCATTACTTTTGACCAGGGCCCATAGGGAATAGGGTTCCACTTCGTACAATGTAGGGAATAGGGTGCCATTTTGAAAACAGTTTTCCCTCCCGGTAAGGTCCTAGATTAACGAGTTGCCCTTTTGCTTCTAACACAGGCCATCTTTCTAATTCCCATAGCATTGGGGATCTTCGTTAGAAAGAGAGATATTGACCTTCGTGTCTTCATGAGAATATATAACAGAGTAAAACAAACATTTATCCACATGCCTCCCACTATCATCATCCTTCCAAATCATAAAACCTGTTCCATCATAGTGTATGCCTTGTACAATAGCTCTGTTGCAGTCCAGCAGCTCATACAAAATGTTAGATGTGTTTCCAATAGAGTAATACAAGTAGATGGATCAAATGTCCTCTACACGTGGCAAAGGGATTGGGTAACCTTTCATTATGGAGCCATTATGGAGCCATTTCAGACAAAGTACCAGGTTAACAAAGGGCCCAGAGTAAAATATTATAATGCAACAATATTATAATGAATCACTGAAGGGCCCAGAGTGAATAGCAACAATATTATAATGAATCACTGAAGGGCCCAGAATAGTGAAATCACTGAGCAACAATATTATAATGAATCACTGAAGGGCCCAGAGTGAATAGCAACAATGAATTATAATGAATCACTGAATAGGGAATCACTGAGAGAGTGAATAGCAACAATATTATAATGAATCACTGAAGGGCCCAGAGTGAATAGCAACAATATTATAATGAATCACTGAAGGGCCCAGATAGCAACAATTTATAATGAATCACTGAAGGGCCCAGAGGAATAGCAACAATATTATAATGAATCACTGAAGAGTGAATAGCAACAATATTATAATGAATCACAATATTATAATGAATCACTGAAGGGCCCAGATGAATAGCAACAATATTATAATGAATCACTGAAGGGCCCAGAGTGAATAGCAACAATATTATAATGAATCACTGAAGGGCCCAGAGTGAATAGAATATTATTATGAATCAACAATATTATTATAATGAATCACTGAAGGGCCCAGAGTGAATAGCAACAATATTATAATGAATCACTGAAGGGCCCAGAGTGAATGAATCACTGAAGAGCCCAGAGTGAATAGCAACAATATTATAATGAATCACTATTATAATGAATCACTGGGCCCAGAGTGAATAGCAACAATATTATAATGAATCAATATATATAATGAATCACTTCAATCTCACTGTGTAACAACAGTTGAAAGATGTGTTGACATTTTATCATAACAGACAGATGCACAGAATTGGGAGCCAGTAAACATCACAATTAATGCCCACTACCATATACCCAGTGTCAAGGACAATAACAAATAAAATGGAGACCAATCTCAAATCAATTACCGGATTGACAGTAATGCTGGGGGATTTAGTAAATATGACATTTTCAATCTGCAGGACTTGGTTTTGGTCCTGGCTTTTTAACAGACATAGGGGGACTCATTGAGCTTGAATGAATGAATAAAGTCACCATGATATGACACCAACTAGTAATTAGTCAATGGTCAAATCAAATGAAACTACTGATAATACAATATTTACATTTACATTTACATTTAGTCATTTATTACCAGAGCGACTACAAATTGATTCATCATCCAGTGGAACAGCCACTTTACAATAGTGCAAAATCTTTTGAAAAGGATTACTTTATCCTATCCTAGGTATTCCTTAAAGAGGTGGGGTTTCAGGTGTCTCCGGAATGGTGATTGACTCCGCTGTCCTGGCGTCGTGAGGGAGTTTGTTCCACCATTGGGGGCCAGAGCAGCGAACAGTTTTGACTGGGCTGACGGGAACTGTACTTCCTCAGTGGTAGGGAGGCGAGCAGGCCAGAGGTGGATGAACGCAGTGCCCTTGTTTGGGTGTAGGGCCTGATCAGAGCCTGGAGGTACTGAGGTGCCATTCCCCTCACAGCTCCGTACAGTTGCTGCACAATTTCTTCCCTCTTGTGATTGAATAAAAAAAATATGAATATCTCTTAAAAGCAAGCTAAATCTGTCAAGTGACTCTAAAATCTGCCATTTTCCCAGACTTTTATGACAATGCACCACAACAATAATAAACTAAGCTCTTGCCTTAGGTTTTACTCTCCAGGCTGCAATTGTGTGTTTTCCCCAACCACAAGGTCGACTATTTTATTTGTAAGTCATCATTGAGTACAATGCAAAGTTCACTGTAATGTTGTCAGAGCACTTCATTTGCAATTAGCCAGAGGGTAAATACTGTATAATCATGATGGCATGCAGGGGGAAAAGCTTTAGTCATTATATTATTGCTAATAAGATTATTTTACGAGGTAATTTCATCATCCAACATATTGGGATTTGCCCATGTAGAGATGTTTAGTATAATGGTGAATGGGCAATATGTATGATGGTAATTAAATGCTGCTTATCCTTACATTGATGAACCTCAACATAGCACTTAATATCACATTTTAAAGATATATTAACTGCTAATTATGTGTTATTGTTGCCAGGGTTGTACGTACCATTACCCAGACCTGGGTAAAGTACATCCTAGGCCCCAGGATGTCCCTGGAAGCCCCATCCAGACAGAAATATAACCCACTGAACCAGGAATGAGTATGGTTTCTGCAATGATGCTCCTAGAATGCAGTCACGTATTGGAAAACAGGATTATTTGACAAGGGCGGTCCTGGAAGAAATGTTCATCTTCCCAATTGAATCTGTAACAGTCCTTTCCTGGTCCTGTTTATCTAGACTGCAGAAAATGTATCAGTTTGCAAATTATCGTCACCTTTTTTTTTCCTCCCCCGTTCTTTAACCTTAATATCTTGGTGTAACTGTGAACTTATTCATAGTCTGATTGATATTCATTACAATTCCCTCTATTTGAATTCAGACCGTTGGATTGCCTCCCTTCTGAAATGCCTGTGATTTGGAGTCTTACAACAGAACCCAGGGAATTCCTCAAGGAAAGACATGTCAAATAGAATGTTATAGGAGACTATTGTTAAAATAAATATGGTGTGTTTCTGCCATTCTGGTTCGTTTAAACCCACATACATTTCTACATTCTTGCAGATCTCATTAACAGAGGACTTGGCGATATGATTTCAAATTTCACCATAAATAAACATTGAAAAAAAGTAACAAAAATTATATATTATTTTTCATATGACCAAATAAGTGAATATTATGTTCACAATAGCACACATATTTACAGAATAACATTAGGCATTAAAGAATCAGATCAGTTCATTTGTAATGCTCTTTATCTCTCTCTGACTGTGACTGCTGTGTTTTGGATGGGAGAGTCTGTGGAGGACGACAGGAGTGTTTGCTGACTCTACGTCTTGCTAATGGAACCTCTAGTTATGCACACACAATCAACTAGCATGGGGCCCTGGGAGGAAAGCTCGAATCCCTCCTGGATACTGATACAATTAGATTGTTGTATGAAATGTCGTTCTCTGACTTATGAGTTCAGGCTCACACAATGCTCCACCACAGACATTCTGCATTCTCCACGCTTCATGTACATTCATGTTGTATTGTGGATACAAGGTTAATATGGATACAAGGTTAATATGGATACAAGGTTAATATGGATACAAGGTTAATATGGATACAAGGTTAATATGGATACAAGGTTAATATTGTTGATACACATTAATGCGGAGGCATGATGAAATAGAGCTTGACATTAAGAGCTATATTTATATATATATTTATATATATTTGTCTTTCTGATATATTTGAATTAGTTGATTATGGTACTTATGGTTATACCTAAATGTATAACAACTCAAATCTACATTTATATCTAGTGAATAAGGTAATATGATAATTTCACTAATGTCAAACATGAGATCTATCGGTAAGTAGTTGAAAACGTACTCCTCATCCATCCAGATCTACATTAGGCCCCACAGTTCCAGAATGACACAAAGTGAAAAGGGAGAAACTGACAACGAGGGTCATTTCAATCAGCATTAAAATGAGGTGGCCGAAATGTCAAGGTAAAAAGAGACATCAATTACCGGCTGATTCACAAGCCTACGTGCTCTACTAAGACAACCGGCCCTGTAACTAGATAAAGGCCTGTACAAATTCTATAAGGTAATAAAGTAAAAATATTAGTTCTCGTAAATTTGGTGGGAGTTGTACAGTTTAATCAACATTTACCAGCCCTTATTCTGCCCCCTGGTTATGTGGCCTTTTAACTATCTTAATCTGCATACCACCGCGCCTCAGGCAGCAGGGTAAACTGTGTCTTATGTACGTCAGGTGGCCTTTTAACTATCTTAATCTGCATACCACCGCTCCTCAGGCAGCAGGGTAAACTGTGTCTTATGTACATCAGGTGGCCTTTTAACTATCTTCATCTGCATACCACCGCGCCTCAGGCAGCAGGGTGTCTTATGTACGTCACAGTCACGCAAATATGCATCTGATTGCAATGCAACATCCTAAATGCAATTTGCTTAGCTATTGTATGTCTACAGAACGTTTTCAAATGTATATATGCATCACAGAAAGGGGATGTATGAATTATATTCTATTGTTTATCCATGACAGACATGCTCAAACACGTCATGCTTTAGGAATCATTGAAAGATGTAACCTCCTCCATCTTTCCTCTGCCACGGTGTCATATGACACCACGTCATGCTTTTGGAATCATTCAAAGATGTAACCTCCTCCATCTTTCCTCTGCCACGGTGTCATATGACACCACGTCATGCTTTTGGAATCATTGAAAGATGTAACCTCCTCCATCTTTCCTCTGCCACGGTGTCATACGACAACGCGTCATTCTTTTATACAAAATAAATACATGTCAAGCAGCATATTCTATCGGAGCCAGAACCTGGACTGCACACATACAGTACTATTCTACTACTATATATATCTACAGTAAATAGCCAACTGGATGCTTTGTGCATATTCTTTTACTACAAGGATGCATTGGAAAATATCACATTCGGTATCAATTACAATTGCTCTCTGCACTTGACCACCTGAGACCTGAGAAGGTTAGACTAGAGGGGCTTTGGAAATAAGCAAGGACACCCCCTCCCCCATTCCCTGTCCCTCTGGGATTGAGGTATTTAACATGAATTACGGATAATAATTATCCCTGCTGTCACCTTGCCTTAAGCAATGATGTTCCCTTTTTACAGAGCCATCAAAAACCTGCTGTGTCAGAGATTAGCATGAGTTCAGGTTCTTGTCTGGAGCAGGGATAATTTCATCGTCCCAAAGAGCACCCTAATCCCTATAGAGTGCACTACTTTTGACTAGGTCCCTAAGTAGTGCACTGTACAGGGAATAGGGTGGCGTTTGGGATTGCACCCCTTATCCCTGCCCTAATCCCTGCCGTATTCAATGAAGGAAGAAGCTGTGGAGAAATACAAGGATATAGTGTAAATTCTATCAATCACATAACGTTTTATTTCAGCAGTTGTCACAAAGTGCTTTGCAGTTACCTGGACTAGACCCCAAAGAGTAAGCAAAGCAGAAGCACAATGGCCAGGAAGAACTCCCTAGAAGGAAGGACTTTCTAGGAAGAAACCTAGAGAGGAACTCTAGCGGTTTAAGCTGTCTAGTAATTCTTTTAGAAGGCTAAGATTTGAGTCAGTCCAGGGAGGGAAGTTCTCTAGTCTAGAACAGGGTTTCTCTTCTCAGCATTGAGCAGCGCTGAAGTTCAGAGTGCAAATCTACTATAACGGTTCAAACACTCTTTACATTTGAGTCTTTTTGTCACGTTCTGACCTTAGTTCCTTTGTTTTGTCTTTTGTTTTAGTGAGGGTGTGAGTGGGTTGGGTGGGTTGTCTATGTTAGTTTGTCTATGATTTTCTATTTCTGTGTTTGGCCTGGTTTGGTTCTCAATCAGAGGCAGCTGGCAATCGTTGTCCCTGATTGAGAACCATATTTAGGTAGCCTGTTTTCCATTGTGTTTTGTGGGTGGTTGTTTCCTGTTTAGTGTTTTCGTTTCACCTTTCGGGACTGTTTGTTTGTCGTGGTTGTTTTTTGTCTAGTGTTGCATATTTGATTCAATAATATGAACACTTCCCACGCTGCATCTTGGTCCTCCTCTCCTTCCCCGGACGACAAGCGTTAGATTTTTACCAGACACTATCCAGAGAGACTTACAGTTCGTGGATCCATCTGAAGATTGTGAGGTGAGACAACCACATATCTCAGTAAAGTACATTTTTCCTGAATAAAGTAGCTATCAGCAAAGTCAGAGCTAGTAGGGGAAAAAAATGTCAAGTGCCGGGTGTTAGTTCACGAAAGGCAAGTGCGTTATTTTTACTTATTTATGAGGGAAGGGCTGCTAAGAGCTAACTGCCTAAGAGTACAGTTGACTTTAAAGGAGCTAATACTGTCTTTAATGTTCCCCAATCCTATATCATTGATATTCATGGTGCTTTAGATAAACTTTTTTCACCTGATATAGAAATGAATTTTACCTCTTTGATAGATTTTTGTTTTTAGGTCTTTTGTATTTTTGGCTCATAACTTCAATGTGTTCATATTTCCCAAAGATGACTTGCTGATAACTCATATCCTTCCAGTGAACCAAGATATTGAAATCATATTTTTCTATGGTTCCTTTTCCGTACTTCAAAAGGTTTTGTTTTCTGTCTCCTTTCCTTTAGTATTATTATCAGGATAACAATGCCCCGAGCATGTGGAAAATTGTTTTGTTAAAAAGCTAAAACTTTGTTCATAAGGTTTTTCTTTTAAACAACAACACTTTCTCAAGTTCTGTCAAGTTCTTTATGATTTGATGGTTGTCATCACAACAAGTTATTATGTAAAGTGCAATACTTATAACACCTGATGTCACAATAAAAACCTAAATGATGACATCACTGTGCTTGGAGTCTTTTAGGTCGTGGCTCATGCAATTACCATATAGCATCCCGCCCAAAGATTCACTGACTGCAGTGATTTCTATACAAACTAACCATACATTATGTCACCTGAATAAATCATTTAATGAATTTTATCTTTTGATTTCAAGCATTAACCTTTCAACATTTAGAGACAATAATGGCAAAAACAATGAAAGCCTCTTTATGACATGTTTCTTTCGTGTGTGTTTTTATCCTGTGGACCCTCCCACTCTGTCTGCCGTTTTTCTCTTTACACTTGTTTTCCATATTAGGATGTCAGTGGGCGGGGCTGGGTGTGCTATCATCCTGTGACGACCCTCCCACTCTGTCTGCCGTACTCTTTCCCTTTGCTCTTGTTTTCCATATTAGGATGTCAGTGGGCGGGGCTGGGAGGGTTGTCAGCGACATGGGACACACCTGGTCCCGGGTGTGTCCCAAGATAAATACACCACTTCCACATTCATTGGGGAGATTCTCTCCATGCAGACACACTGATAGAGTTTGGTTGTGGCTGTTTTGTTTGTTTGTTTGTTTGCTTGGGTACCTTTCAACAACCCTCATTATTACATTTATGCACGCAAACCATCACACTACTGACTACACACCATTGTTAATTGTATTTAGTTTACTTCAGTTTATAAATATATTTTGTTATTCCTTATCTCCACTTTGTCTCCCTTTATGTTCTGAACTTTGAGCCGGTTGGAGACAATCCTTTCATCAAACAGTACTTTAAAACATGATCTTAATATCCTAACGAACAGCACAAGACGGCATGTTGAAGCGTTAGTGTGCTCCAAACACAGTCCTTAACTCAATCAACATATTTTAGCGGGCATGGCGGGGGAAGCATTGGAAAGCACGGTTATGTCCCAAATGGTAACCTATTATATAGTGCACTACTTTTGCCCAAGACCCATAGGTTATCCCATAGGGTTTTGGTCAAAAGTAGTGCACTATGTAGGGAATAGGGTACCATTTGGGATGTAGCCCGG
Source organism: Oncorhynchus gorbuscha (assembly GCF_021184085.1). Lineage (NCBI taxonomy): Eukaryota > Metazoa > Chordata > Actinopteri > Salmoniformes > Salmonidae > Oncorhynchus > Oncorhynchus gorbuscha. Next base: position 2,516,337 of record NC_060180.1, on the reverse strand, counting down.
GAGCTGTATGTCTGCTGGAACAGGGAGATGGGAGGGACACACTGTACACAGCACAGGACAATGTTACAGCAAGGGCAAGTGTAAAGTCATATCGCACCCTGGCTAACTCAATATGTCACACCATCAACATTGCAACTAAAAGGAAAAATGGTCACCAGAGGGTCACAATGACCTGTGAGGAACAGTAAAAATGTGACACTGTGGATGCATTGCAAATGGCACCCCAATCCTAATGTAGTGCACTACTTTAGACCAGGGTCCATTCCTAATGTAGTGCACTACTTTAGACCAGGGTCCATTCCTAATGTAGTGCACTACTTTAGACCAGGGTCCATTCATAATTGTAGTGCACTACTTTAGACCAGGGTCCATTCCTAATGTAGTGCACTACTTTAGACCAGGGTCCATTCCTAATGTAGTGCACTACTTTAGACCAGGGTCCATTCCTAATGTAGTGCACTACTTTAGACCAGGGTCCATTCCTAATGTAGTGCACTACTTTAGACCAGGGTCCATTCCTAATGTAGTTTAGACCAGGGTCCATTCTAATGTAGTGCTTTTAGACCAGGGTCCATTCCTAATGTAGTGCACTACTTTAGACCAGGGTCCATTCCTAATGTAGTGCACTACTTTAGACCAGGGACCATTCCTAATGTAGTGCACTACTTTAGACCAGGGACCATTCCTAATGTAGTGCACTACTTTAGACCAGGGTCCATTCTAATGTAGTGCACTTTAGACTTTGGGGGTCCATTCCTAATGTAGTGCACTACTTTAGACCAGGGTCCATTCCTAATGTAGTGCACTACTTTAGACCAGGGTCCATTCCTAATGTAGTGCACTACTTTAGACCAGGGTCCATTCCTAATGTAGTGCACTACTTTAGACCAGGGTCCATTCCTAATGTAGTGCACTACTTTAGACCAGGGTCCATTCCTAATGACCAGACCAGGGTCCATTCCTAATGTAGTGCACTACTTTAGACCAGGGTCCATTCCTAATGTAGTGCACTACTTTAGACCAGGGTCCATTCCTAATGTAGTGCACTACTTTAGACCAGGGTCCATTCCTAATGTAGTGCACTACTTTATTCCTAATGACCAGGGTCCATTCCTAATGTAGTGCACTACTTTAGACCAGGGTCCATTCCTAATGTAGTGCACTACTTTAGACCAGGGTCCATTCCTAATGTAGTGCACTACTTTAGACCAGGGTCCATTCCTAATGTAGTGCACTACTTTAGACCAGGGTCCATTCTTGTAGTGCACTACTTTAGACCAGGGTCCATTCCTAATGTAGTGCACTACTTTAGACCAGGGTCCATTCCTAATGTAGTGCACTACTTTAGACCAGGGTCCATTCCTAATGTAGTGGGTCCATTCTAATGTTGCACTACTTTAGACCAGGGTCCATTCTACTTTAATGTAGTGCACTACTTTAGACCAGGGTCCATTCCTAATGTAGTGCACTACTTTAGACCAGGGTCCATTCCTAATGTAGTGCACTACTTTAGACCAGGGTCCATTCCTAATGTAGTGCACTACTTTAGACCAGGGTCCATTCCTAATGTAGTGCACTACTTTAGACCAGGGTCCATTCCTAATGTAGTGCACTACTTTAGACCAGGGTCCATTCCTAATGTAGTGCACTACTTTAGACCAGGGTCCATTCCTAATGTAGTGCACTACTTTAGACCAGGGTCCATTCCTAATGTAGTGCACTACTTTAGACCAGGGTCCATTCCTAATGTAGTGCACTACTTTAGACCAGGGTCCATTCCTAATGTAGTGCACTACTTTAGACCAGGGACCAGAGGGCTGACTATAGACCCTACTGGAATATTTCATTGGGAAGCAGCGGGGAAATGCCAACCTTTTCTTTTTATTTCCTCCGGTAAAATAAGATGGAATCCTGGACATTGGCAAATGGAATGGTTATAACCATAATAAAATCTATTTATCAAATGCAGCAATGTGGAGGATGCTGTCAAGGCTACAAACAACCTGAACACAATGTCACAACACACAATGCACAAGCTTAGGAGCCCGAAAGGTATCGTTTTGCATAGTTGATCTCGGCTACTTTATATGGGTAAATGTTATACTGTAGTCAGATACTATACAATTCTAGCTCAAATATATAGCGTTTGGAAACTTGAAGTGTTTGGAAAATGTTGATAGACAGAGCGAGACAAAATGGTGCAGTTTGAGGCCATGTAACGGAGAGTGATGCAGGTGAAGGGGGATGGGGGTGAAGGCTGGTGGGTCTGGGCAGGGGGGATGTTGTGGATGTTTGCGAGTGGCTCTTCTGTACGTCGTCATTTGTGTGTGTATGTTCTTTTTTTAAAGGAAAATATTGATAAAGAAACAAACTCCAGATTATCTCCAATAATATTTCAATTAAAACTACAATGAAGTCTTAGCAAATTGCAATATTGGAACCAAAATGGCCAAACTTGTAATCCTACTAAATGCACATTTTCTAGGAGATAACAGATCTGTTAATCAGGGTCTGTTAATCATCACCAGACATCCTATATGCAGCAGAAATGTAGCTACCGAGCAATGAATACCTTAGGCCCTGGTCAAAAGTAGTGCACTACACTGGGAATAGGGTGCCATTTGGGACACGTCGTTAGAATCAGCTCTCCAGAAGAACGTGCTGCTGAAAGACAATATTTATCCAATACACAGCAAGGTAGCGCAGAAGACCGTGCTGCTGAAAGAAAATATTTATCCAATACACAGCAAGGTAGCACAGAAGACAGGGCTGCTGAAATCTATGGGACCAGTACATATTAGGTATTTCAGTCAGCAACAATTAAAATCCCATTTAAAAACATGTTCATTTTGGGGTGTAGCTAAGACAGGAACTGCTCCCCGTGGGGGGGAGCTTTGCACCTTCTCAAAACATACCCAACACAAATAATCAGGTATCCTACTGTAGCTAAGACAGGAACTGCTCCCGTTGGGGGGAAGCTATGCAATCCCCCTTCTCAAACATACCTGATTATTTGTGATGGGTATTCTACTGTATCTAGGACAGGAACTGCTGATGCTGGTGGAGAGCGAGAGATGAGCCTATTTCATGGGGGTGAACTTAAAAGAACAGAAGAGTAATGACAGTCAATTATCAGGGGGGCTTGTCGAAAGCTCTAGTGGTCTCTCTGGACAAAAGACGTGTCAGAGAGTGTCAGAAACCTATTACATGCATTGACAATTTATATTTAATATACTCGACCCACTTGGTTTTGGGCCTGAAACGCTTTGTGGTTGTCATACGCTTTTTCTACCAAGTGTAGGGTGTATTGAAAAGGGTTGGGAAGCTTTCAGTTATAGAGGATATGTCCGTAATGTTGGAGCAATACATATCTATGTCAAGTCATCTGTATTTTGTTCTGTGTTAGCTGGTGCATTGATGCAATACAGCCAGATGGGGGAGGTGCTAAATCACACCGAAATATTAGAGCGTGTCTCATGAATGTGGTTTATCGCATTTTATTTATAGTACTCTCTAAAATGTACCACGGAAGGTTATTGGGTCAAACCCGTATTTACATAGGGGAGACAGGAGGTACTGAAACACTGCTTTATTCTCCTGCGAGCTAAGTAGACTGTTATACCTCGTGATATTCCTGGGCCTCCTTGTGTTTTAAATGGGCCCAATTAACTTCCACTGAATCTGTGGAGAAGCACCCTTAGCTGTAATGACCACTATGGGATCTCATCCCCCGTTAAAGGGGCAATCTGCAATTGCTACAAAACATTTTTGGCTTATAAATGAATGATATGTACCCATTGATTCTTGAAGAATATAACTTATAAATTCCTCATCAGCTTAATTCTACTGACATAACCCAACATATAATCTTGTTTTATTCGTTTACATTTAGCAGTTATTTAGCAGACGCTCTCATCCAGAGCGACTTACAGAAGCAATTAAACAAAGCACATGTAAACAAACACTATATAAAAAAGTAGCTTTTTACCAAAACAGAGGCAGGGATTTTGCTTAGTTATTTTTCTAAAATAATGATTGCTGATTTAACACTACAGTCCCACTTGTATTCTTGGATATAATTGTTCATGTACACTGAACAGAAATATAAATGCTACATGTAAAGTGTTGGTCCCATGTTTCATGAGCTGAAATAAAAAATCCCTGAAATTGTTCACATGCACAAAAAGTTTCTCACATTTTGTGCTCAAATTTGTTTACATAAGATTAAAGATTAAACAACAGTTAGATTAAACAGCATAATCATTTTACAGGTGCACCTTGTGCTGGGGACAATAACAGACCAATCTAAAATCTGCAGTTTTGTCATACAACACAATTCCACAGATTTCTCAAGTTGAGGGAGCATGTAATTGGCATGCTAACTACAGGAATGTCCACCAGATCTATTGCCAGAGAATGTAATGTTAATTTATCTACCATAAGCAGCCAATATCATTTTAAAGAATTTGGTAGTGCGTCCAACCGGCCTCGCAACCGCAGACCACGTGTAACCACGCTAGCCCAGGACCTCCACATCTGGCTTCTTCACCTGCAGGATTGTCTGAGAACAGCCACCCGGGCAGCTGATGAAACTGTGGCTTTGCACAACTTAAGAATTTCTGCGCAAACTGTCAGAAACCATCTCAGGGAAGCTAATCTGCGTGCATGTCGTACTCACTAGGGTCTTGACCTGACTGCAGTTCGGCATTGTAACTGACTTCAGTGGGCAAATTGCTCACCTTCGATGGCTACTGGCACGCTGGAGAAGTGTGCTCTTCACGGATGAATCCCAGGTTTCAACTGTATCAGGCAGGGGGTTTGATGCCACCTGCCCTGCATATGGCTTACAGCATCACAGCATCTGGCTCCCAGGGTCATCCCTCAGAAATGAGGCCCCTGCCAAAAACTATTTTTTATAAATGTTCACACTTTCCTTTAGTCTTTGTTGGTCATTCAATTAGCCTGTCTTCGATTGAAATACTTTTAGATTACCAGACAATCTTGGGGCTCAACTGATCTACAATCAATTGAACATTGCTGGTCATGAAGCCAAAGAGGAGGTATTTCAGATGTAACAATGTCACTTTATTAGGCCACTACTTCATCAAAATTCTACAATCATGTCTCCATTGTATGGGTAGGTGTTATTTTAGTCAAATTGCTACAATTTGCTACAACGTCCACGTTCCAAGTGGAACTGTGCCTGCTGTGGTCATTGTGGCATATGAATGCAGGTAATTGACAGAGAATTATGCCTGCAATGACATTATGCTGGAAAGAATATTAAATCAGATCAAATTTTATTAGTCACATGTGCTGAATTCAACAGGTGTAGGTAGACCTTACAGTGAAATGCTCACTTACCAACAATGCAATTTCAAACAAATATGGATAAGAATAAGAGATAAAAGTAACGAGTAATTAAAGAGCAGCAGTAAAATGACAATGACGGTCTGCTTTAAACATGTTGTTATGACAGACGCGGACAGGGAGAGGTTGAAAATGTCAGTGAAGACACTTGCCAGTTGGTCAGCGCATGCTCGCAGTACAGGTCCTGGTAATCTGCGTGGCCCTGCGGCTTTGTGAATTTTGACCTGTTTAAAGGTCTTACTCATATTGGCAGCGGAGAGTGTTCAGTCTTCCGGAAAAGCTGGTGCTCTCATGCATGTTTCAGTGTTATTTGCCTCGAGGTGAGCATAGTAGTTTAGCTCGTCTGGTAGGCTTGTGTCACTGGGCAGCTCTCGGCTGTGCTTCGCCTTGTAGTCTGTAATGGTTTGCAAGCCCTGCCACATCCAACGAGCATCAGAGCCAGTGTAGTACAATTCGATCTTAGTCCTGTATTGATGCTTTGCCAGTTTGATGGTTCGTCGGAGGGCATAGCGGCATTTCTTATAAGCTCCCATGTTAGAGTCCCGCTCCTTGAAAGTGGCAGCTCTAGCCTTTAGCTCAGAGTGGATGCTGCCTGTAATCCATGGCTTCTATGTACTGTATGCATGATCACTTTGGGGACAACGTCATCGATGCACTTATTGATGAAGCCAATGACTGATTTGGTGTACTCCTCAATGCCATCGGAGGAATCCCTGAACATATTCCAGTCTGTGCTAGCAAACCAGTCCTGTAGGTGAGCATCTGCTTCATCTGACCACTTTTTTTATTGATCCTGCTTCCTGCTTTAATTTTTGCTTGTAAGCAGGAAACAGGAGAATAGAATTATGGTCAGATTTGCCAAATGGAGGGCGAGGGAGAGCTTTGTATGCATCTCTGTGTCTGGAGTATAGGGGGTCCAGAGTTCTTCTTCTTTCCTCTGGTTGCACATTTAACATGCTGATTGAAATTTGGTCAAATCGATTTAAGTTTCCCTGCATTAAAGTCCCCGGCTACTAGGAGCGCCGCCTCTGGGTGAGCGTTTTCTTGTTTGCTTATGTCGGAATAGAGCTCATTCAATGCTGTCTTAGAGCCAGCCTCTGACTGTGGTGATGTGTAAACAGCTACGAAGAATACAGATAAACTCTCTCTGTAGGTAGTGTGGTCTACAGCTTGTCATGAGATACTCTACCTCAGGCTCGCAATAATAGCTCGAGACTTCCTTAGATATCGTGCACCAGCTGTTGTTAGCAAAAATACATAGACTGCCACCTCTTGTCTTACCAGACGCCACTGTTCTTTCCTGCCAGTACATCGTATAACCAGCCAGCTGTATTTCGATATTGTCGTCGTTCAGCCATGACTCTGTGAATGTAACGGTGATCATCTGTTGAATGAAGAGAGTCAGACCGAAATGCAGCGTGTAGGTTACTCATGACTTTAATGAAAGTATAGCGGTACATGAAATAACTGAACTAAATACAAAAACAACAGGCTGTAATTAGTTTCACGTACAGCCTATCTGGTGACTACAACACAGACAGGAACAAACACCCACAAACATATAACACAAAGACCCCACTCCATTAATGTCCTATTTCCTCCCCTTCGCGTCCTGGGATAATCCACCTTCTCCGCCGACCATGGCCTAATAGTCCTCACCCAGATCCCCACATAACTGAGGAGCAGCTCGTGGCAGAGGGGCAGCTCGTGGCAGAGGGGCAGCTCGTGGCAGAGGGGCAGCTCGTGGCAGAGGGGCAGCTCGTGGCAGAGGGGCAGCTCGTGGCAGAGGGGCAGCTCGTGGCAGAGGGGCAGCTCGTGGCAGAGGGGCAGCTCGTGGCAGAGGGGCAGCTCGTGGCAGAGGGGCAGCTCGTGGCAGAGGGGCAGCTCGTGGCAGAGGGGCAGCTCGTGGCAGAGGGGCAGCTCGTGGCAGAGGGGCAGCTCGTGGCAGAGGGGCAGCTCGTGGCAGAGGGGCAGCTCGTGGCAGAGGGGCAGCTCGTGGCAGAGGGGCAGCTCGTGGCAGAGGGGCAGCTCGTGGCAGAGGGGCAGCTCGTGGCAGAGGGGCAGCTCGTGGCAGAGGGGCAGCTCGTGGCAGAGGGGCAGCTCGTGGCAGAGGGGCAGCTCGTGGCAGAGGGGCAGCTCGTGGCAGAGGGGCAGCTCGTGGCAGAGGGGCAGCTCGTGGCAGAGGGGCAGCTCGTGGCAGAGGGGCAGCTCGGTACTGAGAGGAAGCCCGGTACTGAGTGGAAGCTCAGGCAGGTAGTAGGCTCCTGTAAATCCTGGCTGGCTGGTGGAACTGGATGATTCAGGTTGTCTGGCCGATCTAGAAGATCATGGCTGACTGGCACATCTTGGCAGACTGGCACATCTTGGCGGATCCTGGCACTTCTGGCGGCGCTGGGCAGACTGGCGGCGCTGGGCAGACTGGCGGCGCTGGGCAGACTGGCGGCGCTGGGCAGACTGGCGGCGCTGGGCCGACTGGCGGCGCTGGGCAGACTGGCGGCGCTGGGCCGACTGGCGGCGCTGGGCCGACTGGCGGCGCTGGGCCGACTGGCGGCGCTGGGCCGACTGGCGGCGCTGGGCAGACTGGCGGCGCTGGGCCGACTGGCGGCGCTGGGCAGACTGGCGGCGCTGGGCCGACTGGCGGCGCTGGGCCGACTGGCGGCGCTGGGCCGACTGGCGGCGCTGGGCCGACTGGCGGCGCTGGGCCGACTGGCGGCGCTGGGCCGACTGGCGGCGCTGGGCCGACTGGCGGCGCTGGCCGCTGGGCAGACTAGAGACTCCGACAGCGCAGGAGAGGAGAAAAGCGCTGGCTGCGCTGAACAGGCGAGGCGCACTTGAGGCCTGGTGCGTGGTGCTGGAACTGGTGGTACTGGATCGAGGACACGCACAGGAAGCCTGGTGCGGGGAGCTGCTACCGGAGGACTGGTGTGTAGAAGTGGCTCTGGATAGACCGGACCATGCAGGCGCACTGGAGCTCTTGAGCACCGAGCCTGCCCAAGCTTACCTGGCTTGATGCCTACTCTAGCCCGGCCAATAGGAAGAGCTGGTATGTGCTGCACCTGGCTCTGCACCCGCACTGGAAACACAGTGCGCTCCATAGCATAACACGGTGCCTGCCCGGTCTCTCTAGCCCAACGGTGAGCACAGGGAGTTTGCGCAGGTGTCCTACCTGGCATAACTATTCTCCCTTCTAGCCCCCCCCCCAATAATTTTTTTGGGCTGCTTTTCCGGCTTCCAACCGCGTCGCCGTGCTGCCTCATACCTGCGCCTCTCCGCTTTAGCCGAGTCTATTTCTTCCTTGGGACGGCTATATTCCCCCGGCTGCGCCCAGGGTCCTTTACCGTCTAATATCATCTACCAAGACCAGAAGTCCTTATATTGCTGCTCCTCACAATTAACAGGGAGAGCAGGCTCAGGTCTGACTCCTGACTCAGCCACTCTCTCTCTGCGCTCTCCCCCGTTACTTTCGGTTTTCGCTCTGCGTCGCCGTGTTTTCATTTTTGACTCCATTAGCCTGTAGCCCTCTTCGCACTGCTGAAGCGAATCCCAGGCGGGCGCCTGCACTCTCTCTGGGTCGGCCGCCCACCTGTCGATTTCTTCCCACGTCGTATAATCCATGCCTCTACCGTCCATAACGTCCTCCTTTAGATCCTGCCAGTTTACACACTGCTCGGTCTGTGAGTGGTGGGTGTTTCTGTAACAGCGTTCGTCTGTTGAATGAAGAGAGTCAGACCGAAATGCAGCGTGTAGGTTACTCATGACTTTAATGAAAGTATCGCGGTACATAAAATAACTGAACTAAATACAAAAACAACAGAACGGAACGTGAAACTAATTACAGCCTATCTGGTGACTACAACACAGACACAGGAACAAACACCCACAAACATATAACACAAACACAAAATACAATGACCAAGGCGTGACAGTGAAGTATAAGATTTTTTTTTATGTCCCGTTGGTAGATTAATCTTCTGCGTAACTCGTCAATTTTATTCTCCAAAGATTCTCCATATTTGCTAGCAGAATGGAGGAGGAAAGTGGGGGTTTATTCGATCGCCTACGAATTCTCAAAATTCTCCTCCTCTTCACGCGGACCTGTTCCAAGAGGAAGCAGTATAACCTCGGCGTTGGGCTCGTCAGAGTCATGAAACGTAAAAAAGGACTCTGCTAGTCCGCGGTGAATAATCACAGTCCTGATTTTCGGTCATAAGAGACGGAAGCGGCAACATTATGTACAAAATACGTTTTTTTAAAAAAAAGTTTCAAACAACGCAAATAAACGAACAAAAAACGTCTGACTTCTTCTCCGGCGCCATCTTACTAATTGATTCATGATGATATTTTCCCCTGATTTACTGGCAGAGACAAAATAAATAGTCTACAGTACACTTTAATGATAATACAAAGTTATTTAACACCACCTAGAGTCGATTGACGCACCCGTGTCAGTTTAAGCTAGATATCTATTTTGCATTGGATGCGTCTCCATCCACCACATCCGCCAGTGTTGCACTTCCACATCTCCAGTTAAAGGTGGCAGAGCTAGTCTCATGGTTTGGCAGACCATGAGACATCCCGAAAATCAGTTTTCTCACAAAAAAGTCTGTAGCGTCAGTAACGGTTTGACCTACAAACTATTATGGAAAGGGGAGACTCTCACAAACACGATGGTGTTCTCTGTTTTGCTCTATGACCCCCACATTTTTATTAAAGTGACCCCACTGTGTAAAGGGAATATTCTCACGTTATTATTAAAGTGACGAACACGATGGTGGTGTTCTCCATTTTTCTCTACTACCCCCAAAAATATCACAGGACTCAAATGAAGGTAACCGGATACCTCTAGTACCCCCACAAGTGTCACAGGACTCAAATGAAGGTAACTGGATACCTCTACAGCCCCCACAAGTGTCACAGGACTCAAACGAAGGTAACCACATACCTCTACTTCCCCCACAAGTTTCACAGGACTCAAACGAAGGTAACAGGATACCTCTACTACCCCCACAAATATCACAGGACTCAAACGAAGGTAATCGGATACCTCTATACTACCCCCACAAGTTTCACAGGACTCAAATGAAGGTAACCGGATACCTCTAGTACCACCACAAGTGTCACAGGACTCATATGAAGGTAACCGGTTTTAAAAAATGAATGGAAGAATGAAGGTAGTTTTGTGCCTACCCCAAAAAAAGGAGTTAAAATATACTGTATATATTTCCTGAGCTTTCTTATATCTCAGAGAGATAAGACACTTTTTTTTGCCATTTATTTTTGTTTTTAGTTTAGTTTAGTTTATTTTTCCAGGGACAGTGCACATTAATCAACGTTTCAGTAAAAGCCAGCCGGCTAATTTTCAACCGCAGTCCCTGGGCAGGTTATTAAAAACAATTACAATATAGACAATAGCACCATACATAGCAACATAGCAACTTAGGACAAGCAAGACATAGCATACAGACAGAGCAACATAGGACAAGCAAGACGTAGCATACAGACAGAGCAACATAGAACAAAAAGCAGCAAGACAAAATTCATAAAAGCAACAGTGTTTCCACACCTCACAAGCTACAGACAACATGGAAAGCGGCAACACACAGCTAGGGAACATGTTCACAAATCTGATTGACCTTTAGCCATGTCTTCAAGCATTTTGTGAAAGTGTGATATGTGGTGCAGTTATGTGTGTCTGATGGCAGTGTATTCCAGACATGGGAAGCTCTCACAGAGAATGCAGATTTACTAAAGGTGCTTTTCCTTAGGGGAACTATACAGTCACCTCTCATGGCAGACCTTGTGGATCTGCTGCCATATGTCTGGGTTTTCTGTTTAACAAAAATATAGATTGGAGGGGGAGCCAGGCCATTAAGGATCTTGAATACAAGACATGCGTCGGTGTATTGCACAAGATTTTCCCAACTCAAGAGCTCATGTTTTCTAAGGATGTGACAATGATGATGGCTATTGGGCTTCCTATCAAGCACTTTGAGAGCCTGTTTGTAGACAGACTGAATAGGTTTTAATGTTGTACAGCAAGCTTGGGCCCAACTAGTCAAGCAGTATGTTAAGTGGGGGAGTATCATAGATTTGAAGTACAGTTTTGCTACCTCTGTAGTCAAACAATTTAGTATAAATCGGAAATTAGCTAGATTGAATTTAGTTATTTGAATGACCTTTTTCACATGCTTTTTAAAAGAGAGGTTGGAATCAAGTATGATGCCAAGGTACTTAAAATCGGATACCACCTGGAGCTTCTCCCCTGACACATAGACATCTGGCTCAGTAGCATCTGTTGCCCTCTTTGTGAAGAACATGCAAACAGTTTTTTTCACATTGAGATTCAAACACGAGTCACTGAGCCACTTTGTAACCTGGACCATTACAGTAGTGAGTTCTTGTGCAGCTTGTTGTTTGCTCTTTGCATGCACATATATCACTGTATCATCTGCATACATTTGAACTTCATACCCAGTACAGACAGAAGGCAGATCATTAATGTACAGGCTGAACAGGAGGGGCCCCAGTATTGACCCTTGGGGCACGCCCACATCATAGCTACGAGTGGGCGACAGCTCATTGCTCACTCTGACACACTGAGTTCTGCCTTCAAGGTATGATTTCATCCATCTCAAGGCATCAGGGGAAAAGTTGAACTTGGACAATTTTGTGATGAGAATCTCATGGTTAACAGTATCAAAAGCCTTCCTTAGGTCCAGAAACACAGCCCCAACAGCACCCCGTTTGTCCATCTTGGACTTCACATTTTCCAGAAGAAAGCATTTGGCCGTTTCTGTGGAGTGTTTCATGTGTTATTCAATACGTTTCATTATTCAATACGTAGTAAAGGCCAAATTCAATATTTTATCAAATCATGTATTAATATATATTTTTTATACCTTTTAAAGGGGTCCTAATATTCAAAATCAAATAACTAAATGATCTACAGTGTGACCATCTAAAACAATTTCATATGTCTTTACTTGCTTGTTTTGTCACACACTGAAATTAATAAAAAATCTGTCTTTTTCCTTTTCTCTTTAGTTCATTCTCTTGGTTGTTGATGCATGGGGGTGGGGAATGGAATGAATTGTAAAAAAATATTTTCCCTCTTGGGGTTGGGGGTGGGGGGACTGTGGGAGGGTTCTCAAGTGGTTGAGGGACAGCTATTGGGGAACTGTGGGGGAACCTTGGAGGGTTCGGGTCCCCGTTTTTTTGGCCTAGTAGGAGATCTGTCAAAGTGCCCTTGAGCAGGACATTGACCCTGGATGCTTCTGTGTGTCACTCTGAATGGGAGTCTGTTGGATGACTGGTATGATGTAGTTGTTGAATGGGAGTCTGTTGGATGACTGGTCTGATGTAGTTGTTGAATGGGAGTCTGTTGGATGACTGGTCTGATGTAGTTGTTGAATGGGAGTCTGTTGGATGACTGGTCTGATGTAGTTGAATGGGAGTCTGTTGGATGACTGGTCTGATGTAGTTGTTGGATGACTGGTCTGATGTAGTTGTTGAATGGGAGTCTGTTGGATGACTGGTCTGATGTAGTTGAATGGGAGTCTGTTGATGACTGGTCTGATGTAGTTGTTGGATGGGGTCTGTTAGATGACTGGTATGATGTAGTTGTTAGATGACTGGTATGATGTAGTTGTTGATCGGCTTCACTGCAAGTATATTGTATGTTTCGGATTTTCAATTTAAAATAAATAAATAACATTTGCAGTGAAGGAAATGGCGAAGAGATTTCTGCATAGTTTTCACTCCTTCAGGCATTTGCCAAACTGATCTGATAATGAAAAGGATATTTAGACTCTGCTCATGTAATTAACTTGAAAAGCTATTTCCAATTGAAACAACCCAATGGCATCGGTTCATGGATGCCATTCTATGCCATGGATTATGACAAATCCACAAAGATGATGGCTATTAAAAGGCACCGATGCGAAAAGGTATTACATATGATAAAGCTCATAGCTTACATGACAACTTTGTAAACATTGAAGCTGTTCAAAAGGGAATTGAATGCAATTGAATTTGCATTAGTGCTACATTATCTTCGACTTGCAAAGTCCTTGGAGAATTTTCAGAGATTGTTGGAGTAAGCAGTTTAGGATCTGATTTGGTTGCCCTCTAAGATCATCAAACACACACACACACCCTCACGTGCACACAGATTTTTCCATATTTGCCTTCCACAGCAGATATTGTTTAATTAGCCTGACTTGTATTTGTAAGCTCCCGTACATGGCTGGAAACAAATGAAACATTTTGGTATGAGCCCCATTGTCCTACCAGTGGTTATTATTGGGCTCCCGAGTGGAACAGCGGTCCGAGGCACTGCATCTCAGTGCTAGAGGCATCACTACAGACCCTGGTTCAATTCCAGGCTGTATCACAACTGGCTGTGATTGGGAGTCCCATAGGGTGATGCACAATTAGCCCAGTTTTGTCCTGGTTAGAGTTTGGCTGGTGTCGGCTGTCATTGTAAATAAGAATTTGTTCTTAACTGACTTGCCTAGTTAAATAATATATATTTTTAAAACTATGGTAAAGGGTGATAGGGTCCACATGGAAATGCAGTAATAGCCAGTATTTTAATATTTGTTTGATTGGTAAACCGTACTTGTCAGTGAATCATGATTAGGTACCTTCACATAGTGTCTGAGACCGGAGCTAATAGAGATAGATGAGCTGTCTGTCCATTGATAATGGTCCTCAGTGGGTGAACGTGGTTAACCCATAAAGTGCACATTGAGAAAAAACAACACCAACGTTGTTACGATATGAAGACATGAATTTGCTCTGTAATCTGAGGTTGAATCCCTGTAACATTCCTACCTAGCCTTTTACAGTATTCACAGCCATGTTCATCCTCCCTTCCCGTATATACTAAATTTATTTCAAATTCATTTTCGAGCTTCACTTTACTTATAAATATTAAATCAATCACTTTTTACATTTCTTCCAACCATTAGCAAGGTAATTTTATGATCCTGATTTGATATGAATCCCCTACAAATGTGAACTTTCCATCCCTCGTTCTATAATAAAATGGGAAATAAGATGATTGAAGGAGGTTCTGGGAGCTCCTCTTTACTCCACCTGTCTTCTAGAAGCTGGAGGAGAGAGAACATGAGAAAGAGAGAAAGCTCCTCTTTGACCAAGTTATCATCAGAAATCCTGCCCTCCCTCCCCTCCCTCCCTCCCTCCCTCCCTCCCTCCCTCCCTCCCTCCCTCCCCTCCCTCCCTCCCTCCCTCCCTGTCCCTACCTCAATCCCTCTGTCTTGTCCCTCCCTCCCTCTTTGTCCCTCCCTCCCTCCCTCCCTCTTTGTCCCTACCTCAATCCCTCTGTCTTGTCCTCCCTCCCTCTCCATCCCTCCCTCCCCTCTCCCTCTCTCCCTCCCTCCCTCCCTCTCTCCCTCACTCCATCCCACCCTCCCTCCCTCCCTCTCTCTGTCCCTACCTCAATCCCTCTGTCTTGCCCCCTCCCTCCCTCCCTCCCTCCCTCCCTCCCTGTCCCTACCTCAATCCCTCTGTCTTGCCCTCCCTCCCTCCCTCTCTCTCCCTCACTCCATCCCACCCTCCCTCCATCCCACCCTCCCTCCCTCTCTCCCTCTCTCCCACCCTCCCTCCCTACCTCAATCCCTCTGTCTCGCCCATCCCTCCCTCCCTCACTCCATCCCACCCTCCCTCCCTCCCTCTCTCTGTCCCTCCTCCATCCCACCCTCTCTCTGTCCCTACATGATCTGAGGCATCTCCCTCTGCTTGCCCTCCCACCACCACTGTCACTGTCCATTACCTACAATCCCTGTCCCAGCCCTCCCTTGATCTGTCCCAAATGGTCCATCCTGTCCCAGTTTATGTCCCAAATGGTATCCTGTCCCTGCACTGCGAGACATACCCTTGGAGTCACAGGAAGTCACTTTCTGCGCAATGTACCAGATGATTCCCAAGGCACTTTTCCGAATAGTAATTGGTCAGGGACCTGTGGTGTGTCTCAGAGTGACTAGGTTGCTAGCTACCACATGAATCAACCTGTATAGAGGCAAGGCAGGGCTTTACCCCCAAAGTAACACCCGGGAGGCCACGGCTACTGTTCTAGCTATTGCCCTGAGCATTTTTAGCCTTTATCATGGAAGCTGGTTAAGCTGAGACACAGCAACAGTAAATATTACTTTATTTTCATTGGTCAGGGTATTGATAGCTGGGTTTTTTAAATCAAAGTATTTTGGGCCTAAATATAATAATATTCACAGGTAAGACGGAACTACCAACAACAGAATCAAGACTCTATGGGAGACAAAAACATAGTGTAACCCACATAGCCTACTATATCCCACATAGCCTACTGTGTACCTATGATACATAGGGAATGCATCATAATCAACACCCTGCAGGAAAAACAGGGGTAGTAAATGTCACACTACCAGTCAGATACCAGCCAACAAGTTAATTAATGAATGAATTAAACCTTCCTAGCGGCAGCCCACTGTTTACTAAAGGAGATAAAAACAGTCTGAATTCAATACTGTAGTTGTGATGACATACCTGGCGTTCTACTTCCACAAACCCTCCCTGCTGTAGAGGTTAAACTCCACTCGTATCTCCCCTTGCAGGAAATCATGCCATAGAGGTTGGCGGCCTCTCTACACCACTCAATAGGTGAGCCAGCAGATGGTTTCTTAACCTCCCTCTGATATCCTGGGGGCTATATTTACCAAACCTTGCAGAGATATGCTAAAAGAGTCTCAGCACTCATCTTCCGGATGTTTACTCAACTAGATCATAACACGTTATATCGAAACACATGTCTGTTTTTGATTTGGTCATAATCAGCTGGCGGCCATATTGGATATAGCCGCTAGCAGCATCAGATCTAGATGACAGGTGAGGAAGTTGCCATATAAAATAACATTTGGGCAAATAAAAATGTAAAGGTGCAAATTCAGTTTGTTTGCTATAAGTTTGATATAACTATATGAAAACAGACAGTTTAAGACAAACGGGTGCCGAAGGAAATAACAGAAGGGAACATTCACGATGAAGAAGGTAAACTAATGTATCAGATTGTGTTTGCTAGCTAACATTAGCCGATCTCATCAGCTGTTTAGATGAACAGGTGCTAAACTAACAAAATTGTGAATTTAGGAATGTGTAAATTATGAAGACTGAGGGAGTTTAACATACTTTAACATGAATCAGCGGACAACAGGTAGAGCAACAGTGTATCGCCTGCATGTACATCAGTTAGTATGTATTGCCTGTATGTATGTATTGACTGCATGTACATCAGTTATGTATGTATTGACTGCATGTACATCAGTATATGTATGTATTGACTGCATGTACATCAGTTAGTATGTATTGACTGCATGTACATCAGTTAGTATGTATGTATTGACTGCATGTACATCAGTTAGTATGTATGTATTGACTGCATGTACATCAGTTAGTATGTATGTATTGACTGCATGTACATCAGTTAGTAATGTATGTATTGACTGCATGTACATCCGTTAGTATGTATGTATTGAAATCTGGACATGTATTTCTGTCTTGTGTGCATCACCTTGCTGAAATGAGCCATGTTGATAACAACAGGTAGAGTAAGTTTAAATCAGTGGACAACAGACACCCATGTTTTGTGGACAACAGGTAGGGTTTAAATAAGACTTTTCTGTGGATATGTTTTCTCAAAGTTCCAGCGTGGACAGAAGGAAGAAATCAGTGGACAACAGGTAGAGTTTAAGTGGACAACAGGTTAAGTTTAAATCAGTGGACAACAGGTAGAGTAAGTTTAAATCAGTGGACAACAGGTAGAGTAAGTTTAAATCAGTGGACAACAGGTAGAGTAAGTTTAAATCAGTGGACAACAGGTAGAGTAAGTTTAAATCACAACAGGTAGGACACAACAGGTAGAGTAAGTTTAAATCAGTGGACAACAGGTAGGTAGAAATCAGTGGACAACAGGTTTTTAAATCAGTGGACAACAGGTAGAGGTGGACAACAGGTTTAAATCAGTGGACAACAGGTAGAGTAAGTTTAAATCAGTGGACAACAGGTAGAGTTTAAATCAGTTTAAATCAGTGGGTACAACAGGTAGAGTAAGTTTAAATCAGTGGACAACAGGTAGAGTAAGTTTAAATCAGTGGACAACAGGTAGAGTAAGTTTAAATCAGTGGACAACAGGTAGAGTAGGTTTAAATCAGTGGACAACAGGTAGAGGAGGTTTAAATCAGACAACAGGTAGAGGAGGTTTAAATCAGGGACAACAGGTAGAGGAAAATCACTGGACAACAGGTTTAAATCAGGGGACAGAGGAGGTTTAAATCACAGGTAGAGGAGGTTTAAATCAGTGGACAACAGGTAGAGGTTTAAATCAGTTTTTAAATCAGTGGACAACAGGTAGAGGAGGTTTAAATCAGTGGACAACAGGTAGAGGAGGTTTATTTAAAATTCCGACCCGTAAAGGGACTGTTAGGACGTTTTTGGCCCTATATTCTAAAGACTAAAGAGATTTCCACACTCGGATTAGAAAGAGACTAGTAATGAACTTGGTTGATTTCTAGAGCCTACATACAATACAAGGCCAGGGGGTGCTGTGGCCCTGTGGCTGTGTAGCACTGAGACTATGACTGCGTCTGAAATGGCACCCTATTCCCTGGGCTCTAATCAAAAGTAGTGCACTACGTAGGGAATAGGGTGCCATTGGGGACAGCCTGGGGCTGCCTGAGCCATACAGTAGAATCACAGATCAGTTATACAAGGCTGAGGGTCTACAATACAAATCCCCATAAATAACTCAATGTAGATTTCTAGCATTTGGCAGGCAGGCAGTCGGGGAGAAATGCAAGACCATTTTTAGTCCTTACTTAGTAAGTAGACGCTGTGGATTCATCCCAAATGGCATCCTATAGTGCACACTACTTTAGATCAGAGCTGTATGGGCCCTGCACACTAAATAGGGAATAGGATACCATTTGGGATGCACACAGACTCAGTAATGTGTCAGGAAAAGGGCAGACCATCAGTTATATCTCCATAGGGACTTAATTATGTGACCTTTTTTGATAGTCCTTTTACATGTGGGGAACCCCTCGTTTACAGTTGGGCCTTTGGGCTGAGTCCCAAATGGCACTATATTCCCTATGTAGTGCACTACTTTTGACCAGTGCCATATGTGCCCTGGTCAAAAGTAGTGCACTATGTAGGGAATAGGGTGCCACTTGAGACAAAGACCTAGTTTTGTCTGTACTATGGCCTAACAAATGGCTTGTCTGGGACTTGATGAGGATACATGGGACAAACTGAATTACAGTATATATATATATACATATAGGGACACAATGGAGGCTCAGTCAGTCAGGTACTATTTGTTTTAATATCTACACAATAATTCACTAAATTTTGTTTTTTTTAAACACTTTAACGGCGAGGCTCTCAGGTTTAAAATGATCTATCTTTCATGTTGATTGATATGATTATGTTGATATGAAATTTTAAGTGTTGGATAACTGATTTAAGATATTTATAGACCAATCTAACTTTGGTCAAGAAAAATGTGATTCAACACCTTCAACTCACCTTGTGATTTGAGATCAAAGCCATGATTATGTTCTTAGGCTGATGGTTGTAAGTCTCCTGTCTGTGTTGTGTATCAACGGGGTTTGGCTAAAGGCAAACTGTGAATGACTCTGAGCAGCATGTGTTGAACCTGTGATGAGTTTACTCTACCTCAAGATGGACTCCTTCCTATCCTCTGATACACTAACTGGCAAATGAAAAACTGAACCCAGAACAGCCTATTTGGGAAATGATTACAACAGCTGCTACAGGCAGACAGACAGAGGGGGAAAGAAATGCTGAGAAATAACTCACTTTTTCCCGTCTCATAATAATAAATATATCCTTCATTAGCATGCTTCTCACACCTCCCAAGTGCTACAACGCTGCGTCCCAAATGACACTATATTCCCCTTTATAGTGCACTAATTATGACCAGGGCGCAAAGCACTATATAGGGAAAAGGGTGCCATTTGGGAGCCAGCCCTAGATCTTCATATATCACAGCCAAAATAGAACCGTGCAGGAAAATAATACCGGGGGGGGGGGGGGGGGGTGGAGGAGGTCCTTGTTGGATGTCTGGTTGTTTTGCTACTGTGTGGAGATATCGACCAGAGAAAGAGAGAAATAGTTATGCAATGCAGAGCGAAGGGGAAATCGCTTCCTGCTGGCAGAAATACATCACGTTTCAGCAGCCGCTATAAACTAACACTGATGGGTAGAAAAGGGTAAAAAAAACTGGCAAAATACTGTATTATATGACAATCATTCACTCTCTCTCTCCCCTCTATCCTGCTCTCTCTCACTCTCTCTCTCTCTTTCTCTCTGCTCTCTCTCTCCCTCTGTCCTGCTCTCTCTCTCTTTCTCTCTGCTCTCTTTCTCCCTCTATCCTGCTCTCCAGCTCTCTTTCTCTCTGCTCTCTCTCCCTCTATCCTGCTCTCTCCTCTGTCTCTCTCTCTCTCTCCTCTCTGCTCTCCTCTCTCTTTCTCTCTGCTCTCTCTCTCTCCTCTCTCCCTCTCTCCTGCTATCCTGCTCTCCAGCTCTCTTTCTCTCTCTGCTCTCTCTCCCTCTATCCTGCTCTCCCACTCTCTTTCTCTCTGCTCTCTCTCTCCCCTATCCTGCTCTCCTGCTCTCTTTCTCTCTGCTCTCTCTCTCCCTCTATCCTGCTCTCCTGCTCTCTTTCTCTCTGCTCTCTCTCCCTCTATCCTGCTCTCCCGCTCTCTTTCGCTCTGCTCTCTCTCTCCCTCTATCCTGCTCTCCTGCTCTTTCTCTCTGCTCTCTCTCTCCCTCTATCCTGCTCTCTTTCTCTCTGCTCTCTCTCCCTCTATCCTGCTCTCTTTCTCTCTGCTCTCTCTCTCCATCTATCCTGCTCTCCCGCTCTCTTTCTCTCTGCTCTCTCTCCCGCTCTCTTTCTCTCTGCTCTCTCTCTCCCTCTATCCTGCTCTCCCACTCTCTTTCTCTCTGCTCTCTCTCTCCCCTATCCTGCTCTCCTGCTCTCTTTCTCTCTGCTCTCTCTCTCCCTCTATCCTGCTCTCCTGCTCTCTTTCTCTCTGCTCTCTCTCTCCCTCTATCCTGCTCTCTTTCGCTCTGCTCTCTCTCTCCTTCTATCCTGCTCTCCCGCTCTCTTTCTCTCTGCTCTCTCTCTCCCTCTATCCTGCTCTCCCGCTCGCTCTGCTCTCTCTCTCCTTCTATCCTGCTCTCCCGCTCTCTTTCTCTCTGCTCTCTCTCTCCTCTATCCTGCTCTCCCTCTCTCTCTCTGCTCTCTCCTGCTCTCCCGCTCTCTTTCTCTCTGCTCTCTCTCTCCCCTATCCTCTCCCGCTCTCTTTCTCTCTGCTCTCTCTCTCCCTCTATCCTGCTCTCCCGCTCTCTTTCTCTCTGCTCTCTCTCTCCCTCTATCCTGCTCTCTTTCTCTCTGCTCTCTCTCTCTCTATCCTGCTCTCTCTCTCTCCTCTATCCTGCTCTCTTTCTCTCTGCTCTCTCTCTCCCTCTATCCTGCTCTCTTTCTCTCTGCTCTCTCTCTCCCTCTATCCTGCTCTCCCGCTCTCTCTCTCTGCTCTCTCTGCTCTCCTCTCTCTCTCTCTCCTGCTCTCCCTCTCTCTCTGCTTCTCTCTCTGCTCTCTCTCTCCCTCTATCCTGCTCTCCCGCTCTCTTTCTCTCTGCTCTCTCTCTCCCTCTATCCTGCTCTCTCTTTTCTCTCTGCTCTCTCTCTCCCTCTATCCTGCTCTCCCGCTTTTTCTCTCTGCTCTCTCTCTCCCTCTATCCTGCTCTCCCGCTCTCTTTCTCTCTGCTCTCTCTCTGCTCTCTCTCTCCCTCTATCCTGCTCTCCCTGCTCTCTTTCTCTCTGCTCTCTCTCTCTCTCCTCTCTCCCTCTCTCTTTCTCTCTGCTCTCTCTCTCTCTCTCTCCCTCCTGCTCTCCCGCTCTCTTTCTCTCTGCTCTCTCTCTCCTGCTCTATCTCTGCTCTCCCTGCTCTCTCTCTCTGCTCTCTCTCTGCTCTCTCTCTCCCTCTATCCTGCTCTCCCGCTCTCTTTCTCTCTGCTCTCTCTCTGCTCTCTATCCTGCTCTCTCTCTCCTCTCTCTCTGCTCTCTCTGCTCTCTCTCCCTCTCCTCCCGCTCTCTTTCTCTCTGCTCTCTCTCTCCCGCTCTCTTTCTCTCTGCTCTCTCTCTCCCGCTCTCTTTCTCTCTGCTCTCTCTCTCTCGCTCTCTTTCTCTCTGCTCTCTCTCTCCCGCTCTCTTTCTCTCTGCTCTCTCTCTCCCTCTATCCTGCTCTCTTTCTCTCTCTCTCTCTCTCTCTATCCTGCTCCCTTTCTCTCTGCTCTCTCTCTCCCCTCTATCCTGCTCTCCCGCTCTCTGCTCTCTCTCTCTCCTCTATCCTGCTCTTCCCGCTCTCTTTCTCTCTGCCTCTAAATGATTTTATCTGGTGTTGGAAAATCACAAAATCATGATGTCATGAGAGATTATGAAATATATTTTTCTCCTGAAAATGCCTTCCTTAATATGATGTGTTATTGTGATACTCATTGTTTAAATAACAATGTCTTGTTAATTGACCTGCCTTTTAAAATCAAGATACATTGCTCTCTTTCGCTCTCTCTCTCCCCTTCTATCCTGCTCTCCCGCTCTCTTTCTCTCTGCTCTCTCTCTCCCTCTATCCTGCTCTCTTTCGCTCTGCTCTCTCTCTCCTTCTATCCTGCTCTCCCACTCTCTTTCTCTCTGCTCTCTCTCTCCCTCTATCCTGCTCTCCCGCTCTCTTTCTCTCTGCTCTCTCTCTCCCTCTATCCTGCTCTCCCGCTCTCTTTCTCTCTGCTCTCTCTCTCCCTCTATCCTGCTCTCCCGCTCTCTTTCTCTCTGCTCTCTCTCTCCCTCTATCCTGCTCTCCCGCTCTTTTCTCTCTGCTCTCTCTCTCCTGCTCTATCCTGCTCTCTTTCTCTCTGCTCTCTCTCTCCTCTATCCTGCTCTCTTTCTCTCTGCTCTCTCTCTCCCTCTATCCTGCTCTCCTCTCTGCTCTCTTTTCTCTTTTATCTGCTCTCTCTCCTGAAAATGCCTCTTAATATGATGCTCTCTTTCTCTCTGCTCTCTCTCTCCCTCTATCCTGCTCTCTTTCTCTCTGCTCTCTCTCTCCCTCTATCCTGCTCTCTTTCTCTCTGCTCTCTCTCTCCCTCTATCCTGCTCTCTTTCTCTCTGCTCTCTCTCTCCCTCTATCCTGCTCTCCCGCTCTCTTTCTCTCTGCTCTCTCTCTCCCTCTATCCTGCTCTCCCGCTCTCTTTCTCTCTGCTCTCTCTCTCCCTCTATCCTGCTCTCTCTCTCCCTCTATCCTGCTCTCTTTCTCTCTGCTCTCTCTCTCCCTCTATCCTGCTCTCTTTCTCTCTGCTCTCTCTCTCCCTCTATCCTGCTCTCTTCTCTCTCTGCTCTCTCTCTCCCTCTATCCTGCTCTCCCGCTTCTTTCTCTCTGCTCTCTCTCTCTATCCTCTCTCCCCTCTCTGCTCTCTCTCTCTCTGCTCTCTCTCTCCCCCTCTATCCTGCTCTCCCGCTCTCTCTCTGCTCTCTCTCTCCTCTCTCTCCTGCTCTCTCTGCTCTCTCTGCTCTCTCTCCCTCTCTCCTGCTCTCTGCTCTCTCTGCTCTCTCTCTCCCGCTCTCCTGCTCTCTTGCTCTCTGCTCTCTCTCTCTGCTCTATCCTGCTCTCTTTCCCTCTCTGCTCTCCCTCTCTCTGCTCTATCCTGCTCTCCCTGCTCTCTGCTCTCTCTGCTCTCTCTCTCCCTCTATCCTGCTCTCCCGCTCTCTTTCTCTCTGCTCTCTCTCTCCCTCTATCCTGCTCTCCCGCTCTCTGCTCTCTCTCTCTATCCTGTTCTTCCACTCTCTTCTCTGCTCTCTCTCTCTCCCTCTATCCTGCTCTCTCTTCTCTCTTTCTCTCTGCTCTCTCTCTCCCTCTATCCTGCTCTTCCACTCTCTTTCTCTCTGCTCTCTCTTGGTTCTGAAATGATTTTATCTGGTGTTGGAAAATCACAAAATCATGATGTCATGAGAGATTATGAAATATATTTTTCTCCTGAAAATGCCTTCCTTAATATGATGTGTTATTGTGATACCCAGGCCGTCATTGTTTAAATAACAATGTCTTGTTAATTGACCTGCCTTTTAAAATCAAGATACATTACTGCTCTCTTTCGCTCTGCTCTCTCTCTCCTTCTATCCTGCTCTCCCGCTCTCTTTCTCTCTGCTCTCTCTCTCCCTCTATCCTGCTCTCTTTCGCTCTGCTCTCTCTCTCCTTCTATCCTGCTCTCCCGCTCTCTTTCTCTCTGCTCTCTCTCTTCCTCTATCCTGCTCTCCCGCTCTCTTTCTCTCTGCTCTCTCTCTCCCTCTATCCTGCTCTCCCGCTCTCTTTCTCTCTGCTCTCTCTCTCCCTCTATCCTGCTCTCCCGCTCTCTTTCTCTCTGCTCTCTCTCTCCCTCTATCCTGCTCTCCCGCTCTCTTTCTCTCTGCTCTCTCTCTCCCTCTATCCTGCTCTCTTTCTCTCTGCTCTCTCTCTCCCTCTATCCTGCTCTCTTTCTCTCTGCTCTCTCTCTCTCCCTCTATCCTGCTCTCTCTCTCTCTTTCTCTCTGCTCTCTCTCTCTCCCTCTATCCTGCTCTTCCACTCTCTTTCTCTCTGCTCTCTCTTGGTTCTGAAATGATTTTATCTGGTGTTGGAAAATCACAAAATCATGATGTCATGAGAGATTATGAAATATATTTTTCTCCTGAAAATGCCTTCCTTAATATGATGTGTTATTGTGATACCCAGGCCGTCATTGTTTAAATAACAATGTCTTGTTAATTGACCTGCCTTTTAAAATCAAGATACATTACTGCTCTCTTTCGCTCTGCTCTCTCTCTCCTTCTATCCTGCTCTCCCGCTCTCTTTCTCTCTGCTCTCTCTCTCCCTCTATCCTGCTCTCTTTCTCTCTGCTCTCTCTCTCCTTCTATCCTGCTCTCCCGCTCTCTTTCTCTCTGCTCTCTCTCTTCCTCTATCCTGCTCTCCCGCTCTCTTTCTCTCTGCTCTCTCTCTCCCTCTATCCTGCTCTCCCGCTCTCTTTCTCTCTGCTCTCTCTCTCCCTCTATCCTGCTCTCCCGCTCTCTTTCTCTCTGCTCTCTCTCTCCCTCTATCCTGCTCTCCCGCTCTCTTTCTCTCTGCTCTCTCTCTCCCTCTATCCTGCTCTCTTTCGCTCTGCTCTCTCTCTCCCTCTATCCTGCTCTCTTTCGCTCTGCTCTCTCTCTCCCTCTATCCTGCTCTCCCGCTCTCTTTCTCTCTGCTCTCTCTCTCCCTCTATCCTGCTCTCCCGCTCTCTTTCTCTCTGCTCTCTCTCTGCTCTCTCTCCCCCTCTATCCTGCTCTCCCGCTCTCTTTCTCTCTGCTCTCTCTCTGCTCTCTCTCTGCTCTCTCTGCTCTCTCTCTGCTCTCTCTGCTCTCTCTCTCCCTCCATCCTGCTCTCCCGCTCTCTTTCTCTCTGCTCTCTCTCTGCTCTCTCTCTGCTCTCTCTGCTCTCTCTCTGCTCTCTCTGCTCTCTCTCTCCCTCCATCCTGCTCTCCCGCTCTCTGCTCTCTCTCTGCTCTCTCTGCTCTCTCTCTGCTCTCTCTGCTCTCTCTCTCCCTCCATCCTGCTCTCCCGCTCTCTTTCTCTCTGCTCTCTCTCTCCCTCTATCCTGCTCTCCCGCTCTCTGCTCTCTCTCTCTATCCTGTTCTTCCACTCTCTTTCTCTCTGCTCTCTCTCTCTCCCTCTATCCTGCTCTCTCTCTCTCTTTCTCTCTGCTCTCTCTCTCTCCCTCTATCCTGCTCTTCCACTCTCTTTCTCTCTGCTCTCTCTTGGTTCTGAAATGATTTTATCTGGTGTTGGAAAATCACAAAATCATGATGTCATGAGAGATTATGAAATATATTTTTCTCCTGAAAATGCCTTCCTTAATATGATGTGTTATTGTGATAGCCAGGCCGTCATTGTTTAAATAACAATGTCTTGTTAATTGACCTGCCTTTTAAAATCAAGATACATTTTTTTTTTCACAAAAAACGCCTATGAGGACATTTTGGGTAAGGTAAATGATTTTAGTAGTTTTTATAAAGTGTAAATATTCAATTAGTCAGTGATTGGAATATTCACTCATAAAAAAATACATGAATTGATCAAGCAGTTCCACTGGCACTTTCACTTTCCTGATAAGGATATTTTATGATACACAAACCACTAGATGGAGTGTTCAACTCTTATTAAACTATTGCAGGAAAAGATAAGGGTCTTGGAAATGGGATCCACAAACAATGCCGTTGTTTGTACTGCATCATTTCAGTGAGCTCTGTCAATAATATACTCGTGCACCCTGAGCAGGGGTGCAGTGGTGCCTGGAGAAGTGGATATACTCGTGCACCCTGAACAGGGGTGCAGTGGTGCCCGGAGAAGTGGATATACTCTTGCACCCTGGGGGTGCCTGGAGAAGTGGATATACTCTGGAGCAGGGGTGCAGTGGTGCCTGGAGTGGAGCAGGGGTGCAGTGGTGCCTGGATACTCTTGAACCCTGAGCAGGGGTGCAGTGGTGCCTGGAGAAGTGGATATACTCTTGCACCCTGAACAGGGGTGTAGTAGTGCCTGGAGAAGTGGATATACTCTTGCACCCTGAGCAGGGGTGTAGTGGTGCCTGGAGAAGTGGATATACTCTTGCACCCTGAGCAGGGGTGTAATGGTGCCTGGAGAAGTGGATATACTCTGGATAGACCTTATTTCCAACTGGCCCACCCGGCGAAGGAAAGGCGCCCTGTGTGAACAATTCTATGAGAAATAGTGACATACACTCTTAGAAAAAATGTGCTATCTAGGATCTAAAAGGGTTCTTCAGCTGTTCCCATAGGAGAACCCTTGCTGGTTCCACATATATTTAACATTGTAGTCATTTAGCAGAGACTCTTATCCAGAGCTATTTACAGTAGTGAGTGCATACGTTTTCATACTTGTTTAAATTTCATACTGGTCCCCCATAGGAATTGAACCCACAACCCTGGCATTACAAGTAGCACACTCTACCAACGGGACCACGGGACCACCCTTTTGGTTACAAATAGAACCGTTTTGAGTTTCATGTGTAACCCTTTACACAGAGGGTTCGACATGGAACCCAAAATGGTTTTACTTGGAACCAAAAAGGGGTTTATCTGGAACCAAAAAGGGTTATCCATTGAGGACAGCTGAAGAACCCTTTTGGAACCCCCCCCCCTAAGAGTGTGAATGACCTAAAATGAAAAATCCCACATCGGTGTTTCCTAGTCAGGCCAACTCAAGCTGTACTGTGCAGTAGTCTAATAGTTTACTATTGAAACAGATAAACTAAGTCAGAAATTCACACGTTTCAGATTTTCATTCTCAAAACAAAACAAAATGTCCACTTTTGAGGTCTTGGAAAAAATCTAAGACATTTGTATTTTTGAGAGTAGTTTCCCTTTTAATTGAAGTGTGCAGGCACATATCACTACTGTTTGATGAGCGGTGTTTCTGTAACACATCAGATGGAGTTTACAAATAAATGGCCACTGGATGCAGATAATCATCATGATATCACTGACAGGTAGGCATAGGCTACTGTAGCTAGGTAACATTTAATAGAGAAGATGGTAAGGCTACTGTAGCTAGGTAACATTTAATAGAGAAGATGGTTAGGCTACTGTAGCTAGGTAACATTTAATAGAGAAGATGGTTAGGCTACTGTAGCTAGGTAACATTTAATAGAGAAGATGGTTAGGCTACTGTAGCTAGGTAACATTTAATAGAGAAGATGGTTAGGCTACTGTAGCTAGGTAACATTTAATAGAGAAGATGGTTAGGCTACTGTAGCTAGGTAACATTTAATAGAGAAGATGGTTAGGCTACTGTAGCTAGGTAACATTTAATAGAGAAGATGGTTAGGCTACTGTAGCTAGGTAACATTTAATAGAGAAGATGGTTAGGCTACTGTAGCTAGGTAACATTTAATAGAGAAGATGGTAAGGCTACTGTTAGAAAGCTACTGTAGCTAGGTAACATTTAATAGAGAAGATGGTTAGGCTACTGTAGCTAGGTAACATTTAATAGAGAAGATGGTTAGGCTACTGTAGCTAGGTAACATTTAATAAAAGATAGAGAAGATGGTTAGGCTACTGTAGCTAGGTAACATTTAATAGAGAAGATGGTTAGGCTACTGTAGCTAGGTAACATTTAATAGAGAAGATGGTTAGGCTACTGTAGCTAGGTAACATTTAATAGAGAAGATGGTAAGGCTACTGTAGCTAGGTAACATTTAATAGAGAAGATGGTTAGGCTACTGTAGCTAGGTAACATTTAATAGAGAAGATGGTTAGGCTACTGTAGCTAGGTAACATTTAATAAAGAAGGTTGTAAGGAAGCCTTTCCGTCTACCAGAAGATGGTTAGGCTACTGTAGCTAGTTAACATTTAATAGAGAAGGTTATAAGGAAGCCTTTCCATCTACCAGAAGATGGTTAGGCTACTGTAGCTAGTTAACATTTAATAGAGAAGGTTATAATGAAGCCTTTCCATCTACCAGAAGATGGTTAGGCTACTGTAGCTAGTTAACATTTAATAGAGAAGGTTTTAATGAAGCCTTTCCGTCTACCAGAAGATGGTTAGGTTTATCACTACCATCTCTACCACCATTTTTCCTGTTCCTTAATTGCTTGAAACCTGCATGTTTTACCTTGCTTCAAAGTAGCATATAGCCAAAATCCTACCACAGAAACGTAGAGGCAATTATTTGTATGATATTTTCTTCATATGCTTTCTCCTGTTCTATTGATTTTTATTTCAACTTTCTTTCATTTTCTATCAGCCAAAGGCATTATCCTCGTCATATTAGCTTCCCATGATAGTTGTTGCATCTTTAGATCTCCCCTCTTTCTGACATCTATAATTCCATCTCTGTCCATGAACCCGATTGCATGTGTGCAGTTTAGAATGGTGTTTTCCCACAAATTGCATTTTGGAACATTCATACGTAGGCCTACTGACGTGTGTACGTTGCTGTTCCTAAAATGTGAAGAAATAATAGTTGATCAACATTTTAAGCTAAACACACAGATCGGTTCCATTAAATCAAATCAAATCAAAACAAATCAAATCAAATTGTATTTGTCACATAGCAGATGTTAGCGAAATGCTTGTGCTTCTAGTTCCGACAATGCAGTGATAACCAACAAGTAATCTAACTAACAATTCCAAAACTACTGTCTTATACACAGTGTAAGGGGATAAAGAATATGTACATAAGGATATATGAATGAGTGATGGTACAGAGCAGCATACAGTAGATGGTATCGAGTATACAGTATATACATATGAGATGAGTATGTAGACAAAGGAAACAAAGTGACATAGTTAAAGTGGCTAGTGATACATGTATTACATAAGGATGCAGTCGATGATGTAGAGTACAGTATATACATATGCATATGAGATGAATAATGTAGGGTAAGTAACATTATATAAGGTAGCATTGTTTAAAGTGGCTAGTGATATATTTACATCATTTCCCATCAATTCCCATTATTAAAGTGTCTGGAGTTGGGTCAGTGTCAATGACAGTGTGTTGGCAGCAGCCACTCAATGTTAGTGGTGGCTGTTTAACAGTCTGATGGCCTTGAGATAGAAGCTGTTTTTCAGTCTCTCGGTCCCAGCTTTGATGCACCTGTACTGACCTCGCCTTCTAGATGATAACGGGGTGAACAGGCAGTGGTTCGGGTGGTTGATGTCCTTGATGATCTTTATGGCCTTCCTGTAACATCGGGTGGTGTAGGTGTCCTGGAGGGCAGGTAGTTTGCCCCCGGTGATGCGTTGGGCAGACCTTAAAACCCTCTGGAGAGCCTTACGGTTGAGGGCGGAGCAGTTGCCATACCTGGCGGTGATACAGCCCGCCAGGATGCTCTCGATTGTGCATCTGTAGAAGTTTGTGTGCTTTTGGTGACAAGCCAAATTTCTTCAGCCTCCTGAGGTTGAAGAGGCGCTGCTGAGCCTTCTTCACGACGCTGTCAGTGTGAGTGGACCAATTCAGTTTGTCTGTGATGTGTATGCCGAGGAACTTAACTTGCTACCCTCTCCACTACTGTTCCATCGATGTGGATAAGGGGGTGTTCCCTCTGCTGTTTCCTGAAGTCCACAATCATCTCCTTAGTTTTGTTGACGTTGAGTGTGGTTATTTTCCTGACACCACACTCCGAGGGCCCTCACCTCCTCCCTGTAGGCCGTCTCGTCGTTGTTGGTAATCAAGCCTACCACTGTTGTGTCGTCCGCAAACTTGATGATTGAGTTGGAGGCGTGCGTGGCCACGCAGTCATGGGTGAACAGGGAGTACAGGAGAGGGCTCAGAACGCACCCTTGTGGGGCCCCCGTGTTGAGGATCAGCGGGGAGGAGATGTTGTTGCCTACCCTCACCACCTGGGGGCGGTCCATCAGGAAGTCCAGTACCCAGTTGCACAGGGCGGGGTCGAGACCCAGGGTCTCAAGCTTGATGACGAGCTTGGAGGGTACTATGGTGTTGAATGCCGAGCTGTAGTCGATGAACAGCATTCTCACATAGGTATTCCTCTTGTCCAGGTGGGTTAGGGCAGTGTGCAGTGTGGTTGAGATTGCATCGTCTGTGGACCTATTTGGGCGGTAAGCAAATTGGAGTGGGTCTAGGGTGTCAGGTAGGGTGGAGGTGATATGGTCCTTGACTAGTCTCTCAAAGCACTTCATGATGACGGAAGTGAGTGCTACGGGGCGGTAGTCGTTTAGCTCAGTTACCTTAGCTTTCTTGGGAACAGGAACAATGGTGGCCCTCTTGAAGCATGTGGGAACAGCAGACTGGTATAGGGATTGATTGAATATGTCCGTAAACACACCGGCCAGCTGGTCTGCGCATGCTCTGAGGGCACGGCTGGGGATGCCGTCTGGACCTGCAGCCTTGCGAGGGTTAACACGTTTAAATGTCTTACTCACCTCTGTTGCAGTGAAGGAGAGACCGCATGTTTTTGTTGCAGGCCGTGTCAGTGGCACTGTATTGTCCTCAAAGCGGGCAAAAAAGTTATTTAGTCTGCCTGGGAGCAAGACATCCTGGTCCGTGACTGGGCTGGGTTTCTTCTTGTAGTCCGTGATTGACTGTAGACCCTGCCACATGCCTCTTGTGTCTGAGCCGTTGAATTGAGATTCTACTTTGTCTCTGTACTGACACTTAGCTTGTTTAATAGCCTTGCTGAGGGAATAGCTGCACTGTTTGTATTCGGTCATGTCAGACACCTTGCCCTGATTAAAAGCAGTGGTTCGCGCTTTCAGTTTCACGCGAATGCTGCCATCAATCCACGGTTTCTGGTTAGGGAATGTTTTTATCGTTGCTATGGGAACGACATCTTCAACGCACGTTCTAATGAACTCGCACACCGAATCAGCGTATTCGTCAATATTTTTATCTGACTCAATACGAAACATGTCCCAGTCCACGTGATGGAAGCAGTCTTGGAGTGTGGAGTCAGCTTGGTCTGACCAGCGTTGGACAGACCTCAGCATGGGAGCCTCTTGTTTAAGTTTCTGCCTGTAGGCAGGGATCAACAAAATGGAGTCGTGGTCAGCTTTTCCGAAAGCTGACCACGGGGCGGGGCAGGGCCTTATATGCGTTGCGGAAGTTAGAGTAACAATGATCCAAGGTTTTACCGCCCCTGGTTGCGCAATCAATATGCTGATAAAATTTAGGGAGTCTTGTTTTCAGATTAGCTTTGTTAAAATCCCCAGCTACAATGAATGCAGCCTCTGGATAAATGGTTTCCAGTTTGCAAAGAGTTAAATAAAGTTCGTTCAGAGCCATCGATGTGTCTGCTTGGGGGGGGATATATACGGCTGTGATTATAATCAAAGAGAATTCTCTTGGAAGATAATGCGGTCTACATTTGATTGTGAGGAATTCTAAATCAGGTGAACAGAAGGATTTGAGTTCCTGTATGTTTCCTTCATCACACCATGTCTCGTTAGTCATGAGGCATACGCCCCCGCCACTCTTCTTACCAGAAAGCTGTTTGTTTCTATCGGCGCGATGCGTGGAGAAACCCGTTGGCTGCACCGCATCGGATAGCATCTTCCCAGTAAGCCATGTTTCCGTGAAGCAGAGTGTCATGTTTTGTCATAGATTGTCATGTCTTGTCCCTGTGCTTTCTCTTCTATTCGTTTCCCCCTGCTGGTCTTATTAGGTTCTTTCCCTCTCTCTATCCCTCTCTCTATCGTTCCGTTCCTGCTCCCAGCTGTTCCTCATTCTCCTAACTACCTCGTTTACTCTTTCACACCTGTCCCCTATTTTGCCCTCTGATTAAGTCCCTATTTCTCTCTCTGTTTCTGCTTCTGTCCTTGTCGGATCCTTGTTTGCTGTGCTGTGTTCTTGTTCCGTCCTGTCGTGTTTTTGCCTTCATCAGATGCTGCGTGTGAGCAGGTGTCTCTGTCAGCTACGGCTTGCGCCTACCCGAAGCGACCTGCAGTCTGTGGCCGCTTCTCCTGTTATTCCCCTCTATAGACTAGAGGATTTCTGTTATTCCCCGTTTGGACATTTCCTGTTAAGGATTCAGGAGTTATTTTCTGTTTGGACTTGAATAAACTCTGTTTCTGTTAAGTCGCTTTTGGGTCCTCACTCACCTGCATAACACAGAGAACGTTGCAGTCTCTGATGTCCCTCTGGAATGCTACCCTTGCTTGGATTTCATCAACCTTGTTGTCAAGAGACTGGACATTGGCAAGAAGAATGCTGGGGAGTGGTGCGCGATGTGCCCTTGTCCGGAGTCTGACCAGAAGACCGCTACGTTTCCCTCTTTTTCGGAGTCGTTTTCTTGGGTTGCTGCATGCGATCCATTCCGTTGTCCTGTTTGTAAGGCAGAACACAGGATCCGCGTCGCGGAAAACATATTCTTGGTCGTACTGATGGTGAGTTGACGCTGATCTTATATTCAGTAGTTCTTCTCGACTGTATGTAATAAAACCTAAGATGACCTGGGGTACTAATGTAAGAAATAACACGTAAAAAAAACTGCATAGTTTCCTAGGAACGCGAAGCGAGGCGGCCATCTCTGTCGGCACCGGAAGTATATCAAATCAGCCTAATTAATACTGTGTATACCTCCACCACCCTACTTTGATATGTATCAGTGGGATGAAGAAGTTGGCAAACTCAATGCCCACTGAAATAAGAGTGTATACCTGCGTGTACCCTCCACTACACTATTAACCCTGAGGGACTTCTGCGTGATATAATAGTTATATTATTGCCTCTAAGACTGTTGGGGTGTAAGCTTGGCCCCCTATAAGACTGTTGGGGTGTAAGCTTGGACCCCTCTAAGACTGTTGGGGTATAAGGAAATCAAAAATCAAATCCAATCAAATTGATTTATATAGCCCTTCGTACATCAGCAGATATCTCTAAGTGCTGTACAGAAACCCAGCCTAAAACCCCAAACAGCAAGCATTGCAGGTGTAGAAGCACGGTGGCTAGGAAAAACTCCCTAGAAAGGCCAAAACCTAGGAAGAAACCAGGCTATGTGGGGTGGCCAGTCCTCTTCTGGCTGTGCCGGGTGGAGATTATAACAGAACATGGCCAAGATGTTCAAATGTTCATAAATGATGAGCATGGTCGAATAATAATAAGGCAGAACAGTTGAAACTGGAGTAGCAGCACGGCCAGGTGGACTGGGGACAGCAAGGAGTCATCATGTCAGGTAGTCCTGGGGCATGGTCCTAGGGCTCAGGTCCTCCGAGAGAGAGAAAGAAAGAGAACTAGAGAACGCACACTTAGATAAACACAGGACACTGAATAGGACAGGAGAAGTACTC
Organism: Oncorhynchus gorbuscha; assembly: GCF_021184085.1. NCBI lineage: Eukaryota > Metazoa > Chordata > Actinopteri > Salmoniformes > Salmonidae > Oncorhynchus > Oncorhynchus gorbuscha. The sequence continues at coordinate 2,483,063 of NC_060180.1, read as the reverse complement.
CAGATATAACAAACTGACCCTAGCCCCCGACACATAAACTACTGCAGCATAAATACTGGAGGCTGAGACAGGAGGGGTCAGGAGACACTGTGGCCCCATCCGAGGACACCCCCGGACAGGGCCAAACAGGAAGGATATAACCCCACCCACTTTGTCAAAGCACAGCCCCCACACCACTAGAGGGATATCTTCAACCACCAACTTACCATCCTGAGACAAGGCTGAGTATAGCCCACAAAGATCTCCGCCATGGCACAACCCAAGGGGGGGCGCCAACCCAGACAGGATGAACAAATAAGTGAATCAACCCACTCAGGTGACGCCCCCCTTCCAGGGACGGCATGAGAGAGCCCCAGTAAGCCAGTGACTCAGCCCCTGTAATAGGGTTAGAGGCAGAAAATCCCAGTGGAAAGAGGGGAACCGGCCAGGCAGAGACAGCAAGGGCGGTTCGTTGCTCCAGAGCCTTTCCGTTCACCTTCCCACTCCTGGGCCAGACTACACTCAATCATATGACACACTGAAGAGATGAGTCTTCAGTAAAGACTTAAAGGTTGAGACCTGCTTCTGACATGGGACCATAAAAATGGAGCTCTACGTGCCTCCAGGTATGCTTAGAAATTCTAGGGACAATTAGGACCAAATCAGAGAGGTATGTAGGCAGGACCAAATCAGAGAGATAGGTAGGAGCAAGCCCATGTAATGCTTTGTAGGTTAGCAGTAAAACCTTGAAATCAGCCCTCGCTTTGACAGGAAGCCAGTGTAGAGAGGCTAGCACTGGAGTAATATGATCAAATTGTTTTGGTTCTAGTCAGGATTCTAGCAGCCATATTTAGCACCAACTGAAGTTTATTTAGTGCTTTATCCGGGTAGCCGGAAAGTAGAGCATTGCAGTAGTCTAACCTAGAAGTGACAAAAGCATGCATTCATTTTTCTGCATAATTTTTGGACAAAGTTTCTGATTTTTGCAATGTTACGTAGATGGAAAAAAGCTTTCCTTGAAATGGTCTTGATATGTTCTTCAAAAGAGAGATCAGGATCCAGAGTAACGCCGAGGTCCTTCACAGTTTTATTTGAGACGACTGTACAACCATTAAGATTAATTGTCAGATTCAACAGAACGTTTCTTGGGACCTAGAACAAGCATCTCTGTTTTGTCCGAGTTTAAAAGTAGAAAGTTTGCAGCCATCCACTTCCTTATGTCTGAAACACATGCTTCTAGCAAGGGCAATTTTGGGGCTTCACCATGTTTCATTGAAATGTACAGCTGTGTGTCATCCGCATAGAAGTTAACATTATGTTTTCAAATAACATCCCCAAGAGGTAAAATATATAGTGAAAACAATAGTGATCCTAAAACTGAACCTTGAGGAACACCGAAATTTACAGTTGATTTGTCAGAGGACAAACCATTCACAGAGACAAACTGATATCTTTCTGACAGACAAGATCTAAACCAGGCCAGAACTTGTCCGTGTAGACCAATTTGGGTTTCCAATCTCTCCAAAAGAATGTGGTGATCGATGGTATCAAAAGCAGCACTAAGGTCTAGGAGCACGAGGACAGATGCAGAGCCTCCGTCCGATGCCATTAAAATGTCATTTACCACCTTCACAAGTGCCGTCTCAGTGCTATGATGGGGTCTAAAACCAGACTGAAGCATTTCGTATACATAGTTTGTCTTCAGGAAGGCAGTAAGTTGCTGCGCAACAGCCTTTTCTAAAATGTTTGAGAGGAATGGAAGATTCGATATAGGCCGATAGTTTTTTATATTTTCTGGGTCAAGGTTTGGCTTTTTCAAGAGAGGCTTTATTACTGCCACTTTTAGTGAGTTTGGTACACATCCGGTGGATAGAGAGCCGTTTATTATGTTCAACATAGGAGGGCCAAGCACAGGAAGCAGCTCTTTCAGTAGTTTAGTTGGAATAGGGTCCAGTATGCAGCTTGAAGGTTTAGAGGCCATGATTATTTTCATCATTGTGTCAAGAGATATAGTACTAAAACACTTGAGCGTCTCCCTTGATCCTAAGTCCTGGGAGAGTTGTGCAGACTCAGGACAACTGAGCTTTGAAGGAATACGCAGATTTAAAGAGGAGTCCGTAATTTGCTTTCTAATAATCATAATCTTTTCCTCAAAGAAGTTCATGAATTTATCACTGCTAAAGTGAAAGTCATCCTTTCTTGGGGAATGCTGCTTTTTACTTAGCTTTGCGACAGTATCAAAAAGGAATTTCGGTTTGTTCTTATTTTCCTCAATTAAGTTAGAAAAATAGGATGATCGAGCAGCAGTAAGGGCTCTTCGGTACTGCATGGTACTCTCTTTCCAAGCTAGTCGGAAGACTTCCTGTTTGGTGTGGCTCCATTTCCGTTCCAATTTTCTGGAAGCTTGCTTCAGAGCTCGGGTATTTTCTGTGTACCAGGGAGCTAGTTTATGAGAAATGTTTTTTTAAGCTTGCCCCCTCTAAGACTGTTGGGGTGTGAGCTTGGCCCCTCTAAGACTGTTGGGGTGTAGGCTTGGCCCCCCTCTAAGACTGTTGGGGTGTAAGCTTACACTAAGACTGTTGGGGTGTGAGCTTGGCCCATGTGCTTGTGTCCAATCTGTCTTGTTTGGGGTCAACCTCACCTAGTGAAGAGTTCCATACTCACTGATTAACCATTTGATGCATGTTTAGTGAATACTTTACTTTAATGTACAGAACCACTAGGATCTTCCATTCCCTCTGGGTAAAATCCATTTCAACGTGGTAAACTAGATGGAGTGAATATTGCACCATCAATAAGGCAGCTACAGAGCAAGAAAAATGATAGCCCAAATATAGGAAGTAAGCCATGGAATTGAGGCAAACTAACCCATTGATTCACAAGTCAATTGGTCCAATTCAGGCAGAGAGGCAGAGAACAGCAATTTCCGTTGGTGCACTAACACTTCATGATAATGGTCCAGCAGTCTAACCCTATTGTCTGAAAGCACAGTCCAGATACTGTGTGCTTTAGTCAAGCAGGGGGCTTGCTTTTAGGTCCCCCCCCACTCCTCTGTTTCAAACTGCTTCAAGTTCTTGAAAACAATTTGAGCTCTCAGATAAATACCCTTGTGTGTAGTGGGGTTGTGAAGAAGGCAGCTGCACTAGCTGTTTGTCTGTGTGACTTGTATCTCTCTGCGGGACTAATGTCTCCCTGAGACAAATACGCCTAACTCTCTGGGTTGTAAAGTTAAATTCAGATCTGTTGCCCATTACTCTCTTCACAAGTTTGTGGAGCACGGCAGATCTCTGGCCCCAAGCCAGAGGAGAACTGAATGAAGACTTTCAAGCAGACAGGAAGAAGGCTTGCCAAGTATGGAGGCAGCAACAATGCCAGCACCCTGAGAACTAGGCATGTGTTGCTCTGTACAGGCTGCATCCCAAATGACATCCTTTGTCTCTATACAATGCACTACGTTTGACCAGAGAAGCCCTCCGGGCCGTGGCCCGAAGTAATGCCCTCTAAAGGGGATAGCGTGCCATTTAGGATGCAGTCACAGTTAAGAGTAGGTGTTGCCGGCCTTCGTTGGACACCAACAGGAATGATCGGGTGGATAAGCTTTGCCAGGAGAGACAGGGCTGTACATAAAGAAACACAATGGCTGAATGAAGCAAAAGGAACCGTCATAAGTCTACAATATCACTTTTAATTGAAGATTAGGCCTGTATCTGATGGCTTATAATTAAGGACTACCATTGTGAAAACGTTGTCTAGTCATCGATTGAAATTCTGTTTGAAAAAGATGGAGAAACACATTTCTGTGTTACAAGGTTGAGACTTGCAGTTAGTTGTCTGACAGTCTATGAATAGCCTTGGTGGAAATAAAGAAGTGATTTTTCTCAGTTCCTCTTGTTTGTGACTCGTCCACACAGTGACCCTGCAGGAATAGCTGCTACCCTTTCTGTTAAGGTGAACAACATATCAGAAAAAAATAAATGTGAACAATGAGACCTTTACCGTGGTGTACTGTAAATACCACAGAAAACATAACAGTATAATTAGTTACACCCAACCACCACAGGGAGAACAATTAAAACATTACCAGCAAAACACATGTTTTTATTATTACTGCCCAATGTCTATTTATTATTGCTCAATCCCCCGGCACGTATCCTACATCAATACGTTTGAGTGTAGCCTTGTATTATATTAGCCACATTTTGATCCTATTTTTATTCATAGAACCTTTCATTTTTTTGTACTCTTTTATTCACTTAATTACTTTTCCTATTGTTGTTGCAAGGGGAACCTTGCAGGTAAGCATTTCATTACACTGTGTACTGCTTGTACATCAGATGTACAGTATATGATGCATAAACAAACTTGAAGCTCTGTCTAATACTCTAGCAAATCAAATCAAAGTTTATTGGTTGCTTACACAGATTTGCAGGTGTAAAAGCAGGTACAGTGAAATGCTTATGTCACTAGCTCCAACAGGGCAGTAGAATGTCTTATGTTACCAGCTCCAACAGGGCAGTAGAATGTCTTATGTTACCAGCTCCAACAGGGCAGTAGAATGTCTTATGTTACCAGCTCCAACAGGGCAGTAGAATGTCTTATGTTACCAGCTCCAACAGGGCAGTAGAATGTCTTATGTTACCAGCTCCAACAGGGCAGTAGAATGTCTTATGTTATCAGCTCCAACAGGGCAGTAGAATGTCTTATGTTACCAGCTCCAACAGGGCAGTAGAATGTCTTATGTTACCAGCTCCAACAGGGCAGTAGAATGTCTTATGTTACCAGCTCCAACAGGGCAGTAGAATGTCTTATGTTACCAGCTCCAACAGGGCAGTAGAATGTCTTATGTTACCAGCTCCAACAGGGCAGTAGAATGTCTTATGTTACCAGCTCCAACAGGGCAGTAGAATGTCTTATGTTACCAGCTCCAACAGGGCAGTAGAATGTCTTATGTTACCAGCTCCAACAGGGCAGTAGAATGTCTTATGTTACCAGCTCCAACAGGGCAGTAGAATGTATTATGTTACCAGCTACAAACATCTGTTGGACAAACATCTGGTGACAAACATGTCTTATGTTACCAGCTCTGTTGGAGGTGACAATAGGGACAGTAGAATGTCTTATGTTACCAGCTCCAACAGGGACAAAATGTCTCTCTGAAAACATCAATACAAGTTGTACACAAAAACAAAATCTAAACAAACATCATGACAAACTGTCAAACATCTGGTAACAGAGCAGCATTTGGCACTATATGATTTGTAACTGGATGTGACAAACATCTGGGGTGACAAACATCTGTTGACAAACATCTGGTGACAAACATCTGTTGGGGTGACAAACATCTGTTGAGGTGACAAACATCTGTTGAGGTGACAAACATCTGTTGAGGTGACAAACATCTGTTGAGGTGACAAACATCTGTTGAGGTGGCAAACATCTGTTGAGGTGGCAAACATCTGTTGAGGTGGCAAACATCTCTTCGGGGTGCCCCACAGTTCTTAAAGTGCCCGACATGACGTCAATATTTGACAATTGTGGCTGCACCTACATTGATATTTTAATTGTTTCTCCCTGAATGTTGAGTATGAACATCAATGTGCCATCAATGCATAGGGCCTACTTCAGTTGGTCGAATGTGTCGTCAATGCACGGGGCCTACTTCAGTTAGTCCAATATGTCATCAATGCATAGGGCCTACTTCAGTTGGTCCAATGTGTCATCAATGCATGGGGCCTACTTCAGTTGGTCCAATGTGTCATCAATGCACGGGGCCTACTTCAGTTGGTCCAATATGCCATCAATGCACGGGGCCTACTTCAGTTGGTCCAATATGCCATCAATGCACGGGGCCTACTTCAGTTGGTCCAATATGCCATCAATGCACGGGGCCTACTTCAGTTGGTCCAATGTGTCATCAATGCACTGGGGCCTACTTCAGTTGGTCCAATGTGTCATCAATGCATGGGGCCTACTTCCTACTTCAGTTGGTCCAATGTGTCATCAATGCATGGGGCCTACTTCAGTTGGTCCAATGTGTCATCAATGCATGGGGCCTACTTCAGTTGGTCCAATGTGTCATCAATGCATGGGGCCTACTTCAGTTGGTCCAATGTGTCATCAATGTGGGGCCTACTTCAGTTGGTCCAATGTGTCAATGGGGCCTCATTGGTCAATGGGGGGCCTACTTCAGTTGGTACAATATGTCATCAATGCATGGGACCTACTTCAGTTGGTCCAATATGTCATCAATGCATGGGGCCTACTTCAGTTGGTCCAATATGTGTGGGGATAATTACCCCTTTGCTAGGTGAGCCCATTCCAACAGAGATATGGTGCTGAGATGCTTAAGAGAAAATAAAACGTTGGTTAAAATCCCTGATGAAGGCAGCTTGTTGTGCAAACGTGATATAAGATGGCGCCGACAGAAGTGGCAGCTCTGCTTCTAGCTCCTATGCAACATTGTCGTATTTATTTTTTTGTGTGTTTTATTTCTTACATTATTAGCCTAGGATTTTTTTGTGTTATTACATGCAGCCAGAAGTAACATTTGGATATCAGAGTGGCGGTAACTCATCAGCATTATGACTGAGAATACGACTTTTCTGAATTGGATGCTTTGTTCATACCTCCCAGGGCAATTGAACTGATTCCAGAGGCTGATCCAAAACCCCGCCGGCGGAGAAGAAGTATTCGGAGTGGACTTCTAGTCCGACTAAGGAGGCGCGCACACCATCCACCACTTCCGAGTATATTACTTGCTAATGTTCAGTCTTTGGATAATAAAGTAGATAAGCTCAGGGCGAGAATCTCCTTCCAGAGACACGTCAGGGATTGTAACATACTCTGTTTAATGGAAATATGGCTCTCGGGATATATTGTCTCTGTCCATACAGCCAGCTGGGTTCTCAGTATAGCAGACAGGAATAAAGAACTCTCTGGGAAGAAGAATGGCGTGGGTGTTTATTTTATGTTTAACTACTCATGGTGTGCTTGTGATGACATACGGAACTCAAGTCAATTTGTTCACCCGACCTAGAATACCTCACAATCAAATGCAGACCGTATTACCTCCCAAGAGAATTCTCTTCGGTCATAGTCACAGCCGTGTATATTCCCCCAAAAGCAGATACCACGAAGGCTCTCAAAAAACTTCACTGGACTTTATACAAACTGGAAACCTCAAATCCTGTTCAAATAATGTCTGAGACTATAAAATAATTGATTTGGCAAGCGTAAATCTGAAGAAAAACCAACCGGAATCTTTCTTTTTTTCTAGTGGAAACCTATTGTTCCCATGTAAATCCATCTCCCAGATTGCAATTCCTATGGCTTCCACTAGATGTCAACAGTCTTTATTCAAGGTTTCAGGCTTGTTTTTGGAAAAAACAAACAAGAATTTAGAGTTTTGGTTGTTTTTTGAAAAACTAGGAAGAATTTGGAGTTTTGGTTAGGACACCACCAGAACAATATCAATCTTTCGGAGAGCGAGGGAAAGGCGTGCGCTTACTAATTTTGCTTTCCTATCGAACATAAATGCAATGGTTCATTGGACCAGTCTAAAAAGTTACACACACACACACACACTGATGCATCTAGTGGCCAACATCTCAATTGCACCTGGGCTGGAATAATACATTATGGCCTTTCTCTTGCAATTCAAAGATGATGGTACAATTTTTTTTAAGCAGTTGCTTTTTTCATTGTATTACCTTTTACCATATTTAATGTGTTCTATTCTCCTACATTCCTTTCACATTTCCACAAACTTCAAAGTGTTTCCTTTCAAGTGGTATCAAGAATATGCATATCCTTGCTTCAGGGCCTGAGCTACAGGCAGTTAGATTTAGGTATGTCATTTTAGGTGAAAATGGAAGAAAGGGTCAGATCCTTAAGTGTAGCCTCTCAAAGCATTTCATGAAGACAGAAGTGAGTGCTATGGGGAGATAGTCATTTAGTTCAGTTAACGTTGCTTTCTTCAGTAAAGGAACAATGGTGGAGAATTTGAAGCAAGTGGGGACAGCAGACTGGGATAAGGAGAGATTGAATATCTCCATGAACACTCCAGCCAGCTGGTCTGCGTATGTCTGAGGATGTAATCTATCTGTGTTGTCCGGTTTGCAATAGGCTTTAAGGCGAAAGCATACCATGCGATTGTCTAAGGAAGGTGTCCTAAATCAACATATTTTTCAACCATCACAGGCTTCAAAAAATCACAAATAGCGATTAAATAAATCACTTACTTTTGAAGGTCTTCCTCTATTTGCAATCCCAGAGGTCCCAGCTACAACATGAATGTTCGTTTTGTTAGATAAAATCCTTCTTTATATCCCAAATGTCTGTTTAATTGGCGCCATCAATTTCAGGAATCCACTCATTCAACATGCAGACAAAGGAGTCCAAAAAGCTACCGCTAAACTTCGTCCAGGAAACAAGTCAAAACGACTTTTCTATTTAATCCTCAGGTACTCTAAAATGTAAATAAACTATAAAATTTGAGACAAAGTAGTATGTTCAAAATGTTGTTTCAAGACTGCCCAAATGTGCCTAATTGTTTTATTAATAACTTTTCAAGTTCAAACATGTGCACTCTCCTCAAACAATAGCATGGTATTATTTCACTGTGAAAGCTGCTGTAAATTGGACAGTGCATTTAGATTAATTTTGAATTGAAGCTTTCTGCCAATATCAGATATGTCTAGGTCCTGGGAAATGTTCTTGTTACTTAGAACCTCATGCTAATCACATTAGCCTACGTTAGCTCAACTGTCCCGTAGGTGGGACACCGATCTGTAGAAATCCATAAGAGGTTTTAAGGTTCATATCACCTCTATCTTACCTGACACCATAGACCCACTTTCAATTTGCTTACCGCCCCAATAGATCCACAGACGATGGAGTCGCCATCACACTGCACAGTGCCCTATCACATTTGGATAAGAGGATAAGAGGAGTACCTAGGTAAGAATGCTATTCATTGATTATAGTTCAGCATTCAACACCATAGTACCCTGCAAGCTCATCATTAAGCTCGGGGCCCTGGGTCTGAACCCCACCCTGCGCAACTGAGTCCTGGACTTCCTGACGGGCCGCCCCCAGGTGTTGAAGGCAGGAAACCACACCTCCACTTCACTGATCCTCAACAAAGGGGCCCCACAAGGGTGAGTGCTCAGCTCCCTCCTGTACTCCCTGTTCACCCATGACTGCGTGACCACGCACGCCTCCAACTCAATCATCAAGTTTGCAGACGACACAGCAGTAGTAGCCCTGATTACCAACAATGACGAGACAGCCTACAAGGAGGAGGTGAGGGCCCTGAGAGTGGTGCCAGGAAAATAACCTCACACTCAATGTCGACAAAACAAAGGAGCTGATCGTGAACTTCAGGAAACAGCAGAGGGAGCACACCCCTGTCCACATCGTCGGGACTGCAGTGGAGCAGGTGGAAAGCTTCAACTTCCTCAGTGTACACATCATTGATGATATGAAATTGTTCACCTACACAGACAGTGTGGTGAAGAATGCGCAATAGCGCCACTTCAACCTCAGGAGGCTGAAAAAAATGTCGCTTGGTACATAAAACCCTCAAACTTTTACAGCTGCACAAGCATCCTGACGGGCTGTATCACCGCCTGGTACGGAAACTGTACCACCTGCCTCCGCAGGGCTCTCCAGAGGGTGGTGCGGTCTGCCCAACGCATCCCCGGGGGCAAACTACCTGCCCTCCAGGACACCTACAGCACCCGATTTCAAAGGAAGGCCAACAACCGCCAAGCCACTGCATGTTCACCAAGATATCATCCAGAAGGCGAGGTCAGTTCAGGTGCATCAATGCTGGAACAGACAGACTGAAAAACAGCTTCTACCTCAAGGCCATCAGACTGTTAAATAGTCATCACTAAGCAGCTTCCACCCGGTTTTGTAACCTTGCACCTTAGAGGCTGCTGCCCTATATACATAGATTCGAAATCACTGGCCAGTTTAATAATGGAACACTAGTCACTTTAATAATGTTTACATATTTTTGCTTTACTCATCTCATATGTAAATACTGTATTCTATTCTTTGTCTCTGCCACTTCAACATTGCTCATCCTAGTATTTATATATTGCTTAATTCCATTTTACTATTAGGTTTGTGTGTATTGTTGTGAATTGTTAGATATTACTGCACTGTTGGAGCTAGAAACACAATGATTTCGCTACACCCGCAATAACATCTGCTAAACATGTGTATGTGACCAATAAAATGTGATTTGATTTTAAACATTGGTTGTTAATAATGTATTTAATCTGAACGATAAACAGTGCAGCCACCACTTCAAGCTCTTCCTTTCTATTGGCTGCTGAGAGCCAGAGTGGTGAATGAGAGGGGAAATCAGTGTGTAATTAATGAGGTGACTGATGGTTGAATAGGAGGGATGAGAGTCCCTAGTGGAGCTCAGCCTGAGCCTCAGCACGTGTGTGTCAACAAACAGGCACAGAGCCCCACAGAAGGGACATCACTCAGTCCTCTGATGGTGCAACCTGGCCGCTGCATACTACAGAGCACCACACACAGACTCACCACAGCTCCAACACAACCCTAATAATCAATCCCTGTTTGCTAGACTTCACCATGGTTGTAGATAGGAGAGCAGGTGATTAATCTGAGGAGAACCCACTTCTGGGATCAGGATCCACCAACCTCTGACAGGCTGGTGGGAGGAGCTATTGTCACGAATCCCGCCGAAGATGGTGCCTCTTCCTGTTCGCGCCGTGCTCGTCGTCGCCGGGCCTACTAGCTCCCACTGATCCCCTTTTCTGTTTCATTTAGTGTTGTCTGATTAGTTGCACCTGTTTCTTGTTTAGGTTTTGATTTAAACCCAGTAGGCCCGCCAGCTTTTGTGTGGGCTTGTTTTCTGTTATTTGGTGTGTGTGATTCTGTGGATGTTATTTTTTCCGAACCGTTTCGTCCTGTTGTTTTGGACTGGGTCTTTTAGCGCCCGTGTGTGTGGCATTGACCGACACTGTTGCTTTGGGAATAAACTATCCACGTATCTACTACCCTGCTCTCTGCGCTTGACTCCTCCACCCACTACTTCTAGAAGTACTGACAGCTATAGGAGGACCAGCTCATTGTAATGGCTGGCTGGGAATACATGGAACAGAGTCAGACATGTGGTTTCCATGTGTTAGATGGGTTTGATACTGATCCATTTATTCTACTCTAGCCATTACAATTAGCCCGTCCTCCTATAGCTCCTCACACCAGCCTCCTCTGACAGGGGGTAGTATAAAGGAGGTTGATGGGCTACACAGTGTGTTTTAAAACCTCACAGCCAGCAGTATTATATAATGACTGACTACTCCTGGTCCGGGTACTCTATATTATGAGGTGTTATAATGAACTCAGCAAAGAAAGAAACGTCCTCTCACTGAGTACACTACATTTAAAAACGTCCTCTCACTGAGTACACTAAACTACATTTATTTTCAGCAAACTTAACGTGTAAATATTTGTAGGAACATAACAATATTCAACAACTGAGAGACAAACTGAACAAGTTCCACAGACATGACTAACAGAAATGGAATAATGTGTCCCTGAACACAAATCAAAAGTAATAGTCAGTATCTGGTGTGGCCACCAGCTGCATTAAGTACTGCAGTGCATCACCTCCTCATGGACTGCACCAGATTTGCCAGTTCTTGCTGTGAGATGTTACCCCACCATTTATGGGGGGAATGGCCCCTCACCCTCCGATCCAACAGGTTCCAGATGTGCTCAATGGGCTTGAGATCCGGGCCCTTCGCTGGCCATGGCAGAACACTGACATTGCTGTCTTGCAGGAAATCACGCACAGAACGAGCAGTATGGCTGGTGATATTGTCATGCTGGAGCGTCATGACAGGGTGAGCCTGCAGGAAGGGTACCACATGAGGGAGGAGGATGTCTTCCCTGTAACGCACAGCGTTGAGATTGCCTGCAATGACAACAAGCTCAGTCCGATGCTGTGACACACCGCCCCAGACCATGACGGACTCTCCACCTTCAAATCGATCCCGCTCCAGGGTACAGGCCTCAGTGTAACGCTCGTTCCTTCGACGATAGACGCGAATCTGACCATCACCCCTGGTGGGACAAAACTTCAACTCGTCAGTGAAGAGCACTTTTTGCCAGTCCTGTCTGGTCCAGCGACAATGTGTTTGTGCCCCTTACAAAAGGCCTACAAGCCCCCAGTCCCTACGGTGAAACATGGTGGTGGCAGCATCATGCTGTGAGCATGTTTTTCAGCGGCAGGGAAAATTCTCAGACCAGGTTTGAAGGAAAGATGAACGGAGCCAAGTATAGAGATCCTTGATGAAAACCTGCTCCAAAGCACTCAGGAAGACTGGGGTGAAGGTTCACCTTCCATTATGACAACGACCCTAAGCACACATCCAAGACACCGCAGTAGTGGCTTCGGGATGTGCTTTTGAGTGGTCCAGCCAAAGCCTGGCCCAGCCAGAGCCTGAACAAGATCTGACATCTCTGGAGAGACCTGAAAATAGCTGTACAGCAACGCTCCCAATCCAACCTGACAGAGCTTGAGAGGATCTGCAGAGAAGAATGGGAGAAACTCCCCAAATACAGACTTGCCAAGCTTGTAGCGTCATACCCAAGAAGACTTGAAGCTGTAGTCGCTGCCAAAGGTGCTTCAACAAAGTACTGAGTAAAGGGTCTGAATACTTATGTAAATGTAATATTTCAGTTTTTTAAAATATGTAATACATTTGCAAACACTTCTAAAAACCAGTTTTTGCTTTGTAAATATGGGTATTATGTGTAAATTGATGAGGGGGAAAGAACAGGGGGAGGGGTTGTGGATAAAATACCAGGTCCGAGTCCACTTCCCAGTCCTCTTCTGGCCATAGGCTACAGTATGTCATAACTTTGAATGAAAAGTGCTCATTCAGAGGAGCAAGCAGCATGACAAAACAAGGAGGAAAGGAAACATGAGAAAACAATGAGACACAGTAAGCATGAGAAAACAATGAGACAATGAGACACAGAGACACAGTAAATGAGAAAACAATGAGAAACAAGGAGGAAAGGAAACATGAGAAAACAATGAGACACAGTAAACATGAGAAAACAAGGAGGAAAGGAAACATGAGAAAACAATGAGACACAGTAAGCATGAGAAAACAATGAGACACAGTAAGCATGAGAAAACAATGAGACACAGTAAACATGAGAAAACAATGAGACACAGTAAACATGAGAAAACAATGAGACACAGTAAGCATGAGAAAACAATGAGACACAGTAAACATGAGAAAACAATGAGACACAGTAAACATGAGAAAACAATGAGACACAGTAAACATGAGAAAACAATGAGACACAGTAAACAATGAGAAAACAATGAGACACAGTAAACAATGAGACACAGTAAACAATGAGACACAGTAACACAGTAAGCATGAGAAAACAATGAGACACAGTAAGCATGAGAAAACAATGAGACACAGTAAACATGAGAAAACAATGAGACACAGTAAACATGAGAAAACAATGAGACACAGAAAACAATGAGACACAGTAAGCATGAGAAAACAATGAGACACAGTAAACATGAGAAAACAATGAGACACAGTAAACATGAGAAAACAATGAGACACAGTAAACATGAGAAAACAATGAGACACAGTAAAACATGAGAAAAAACAATGAGAAAGTAAACATGAGAAAACAATGAGACACAGTAAGCATGAGAAAACAATGAGACACAGTAAACATGAGAAAACAATGAGAAAGTAAACATGAGAAAACAATGAGACACAGTAAACATGAGAAAACAATGAGACAAAAACATGAGAAAACAATGAGACACAGTAAACATGAGAAAACAATGAGACACAGTAAACATGAGAAAACAATGAGACACAGTAAACATGAGAAAACAATGAGACACAGTAAACATGAGAAAACAATGAGACATGAGAAAACAATGAGTAAACATGAGAAAACAATGAGAAACAGTAAACATGAGAAAACAATGAGACACAGTAAACATGAGAAAACAATGAGACACAGTAAACATGAGAAAACAATGAGGAAAAACATGAAACATGAGAAAAAACAATGAGAACAGGAAACATGAGAAAACAATGAGACACAGTAAACATGAGAAAACAAGAAAACAATGAGACACAGTAAACATGAGAAAACAATGAGACACAGTAAACATGAGAAAACAATGAGA